>NW_007732942.1:15011-16577 GCF_000696425.1 Galeopterus variegatus | reverse complement strand
TGGGTCATGTTTAGCATATTCTTATAGGCTTTACTGTCTGGATTCGCAGCCAAAACTCTCCAACTGTTGTTTGCAGGTGCAAACCATAAAGTACATCCATACCCAAGATGTATTCAGCTACAGGAAATGTATATACAGTATATACATGAGGAGGTAATCTTCCTATGCCCAATGGTAATGACACAGCATTGACCTCAGTAGTATGTCCTCCATAGCCATCTATACGAACTGTGGCCCCTGGAAACTTATGTGGATTGCCATATATCAGGCTACATCCTGCATCTGTATCCACCAATACCAAAACATGCTGCAGATTCGTCCTTGACCAATATATTGCCAATTCAACATGAGGCCTCTGATCCTCACCTTCCCCCAAAAGATGAGTACCTTGGCCCGCTCCCTAGTCTGAATGGAACAGTCCATCCGTCTCCTCGGGAGCAACCAAAAAGTCCTTTAAATCCACTGAGTATACCTTGCTACCTGTTTCCCGACATTTGGTGAAACACTGTTCAGGGCACAACTGCTGCCACAAGGCAAACAGAACTGCATTTGAGTGCTGGTCAATTTTCTTTTTATCAACCCCTACTGCAAGCAAGTCAAGACACATCTGCTTATGACTAGTCTTGCTTGGTCCCTTTGGGATAAAATCTTGAGCATTTCTTGGGGTTTGGTCTCAACCACCTTTCAGACCCCTTTTGCTTATATTCTATCCTCTTCTTCACCCAAGCTGGCTATCATGGTCATTACCTCATGTATAGGATGACCAATGTATGGGGCCAGTATGGCCATCAGTGACCCAAAGGACGTTGATGGGGCATTTCACAGTACTATGTCTCTCGTGCTGCCTGTAAAGTTCTCATCATCTGGGCCACGAGTGTTCACATTAAACATGGACTGCTGCATCCCCAGCTCTCAAATGATTTGGACCAGGTCAGCATATGTTTGCCATTTACTAACAATCTTGGGCAGTTCTCCAGCATTTGCTCACATGGTTCAGGCAGTTGCATTCACCCAGTTTATCAAGGAGTGATTACCTCGTCTGGGTGCATATCTGTGGCTATTTTGCAGCCATTGTCTCAGGGATTGGTGCATGGTGATGGAGGCTAATTTCTCCATCTCCTCACCAGAGAATATCACACAATCCACCCCTAGGTCCCATAACCACAACAGTCAAGCAGCCAGGGTCTCCAAATGTTTCTGCCTGAACTGTCTCCCCAAGTCAACCAGTTCAGCCTGGGTATACGGGACATAGGTAGTGAACTGGGTCACCTGTGGATCGCCCACCAGTTGTCTGTCCAGTCCCATAGGCTGCTCATGCTTCATTTTCTTTTCTTTTCTTTTTTTTTTTTTAAAGATGACCGGTAAGGGGATCTTAACCCTTGACTTGGTGTTGTCAGCACCACACTCAGCCAGTGAGCGAACCGGCCATCCCTATGTGGGATCCGAACCCGGGGCCTTGGTGTTATCAGCACCGCACTCTCCCAAGCGAGCCACGGGCCAGCCCGTCGTGCTTCATTTTCTGATGCACTGGAGATGCACCATCTCCCCCAACTCACCACTGGGTTC
>NW_007732942.1:10012-14309 GCF_000696425.1 Galeopterus variegatus | reverse complement strand
AGCGAACTGGCCATCCCTATGTGGGATCCGAACCCGGGGCCTTGGTGTTATCAGCACCGCACTCTCCCAAGCGAGCCACGGGCCAGCCCGTCGTGCTTCATTTTCTGATGCACTGGAGATGCACCATCTCCCCCAACTCACCACTGGGTTCATTGTCTTCCCTGGTGTGAGAAGCTGGAGTGGCCAGTCACTGCATGTCATCGTCCAGGACGTTCATCCGTGTTTCCAACAACTCTGCTTTCTTCTTCAGATCTTGATCAGTTTGCAGCAGAGTGAGCAAAAGCCAGGCTCTGGTCAGCAGAAAAGTGGCCACGGGGTACCACATGCTCAAAGACAGCCACATTTCCTCCCCCTCCCAAGGGGTTTTCTGCCATAGTACCTGGTCTATGCTGCCTAGTAGTACAGTGTGCAGCAGCCAGATCCTGGTCAACAGAAAGGTGGCCATAGGGCACAGCATGTTCACAAATAGCCACATTTCCTCCTTCTTCCAAGGACTTTTGGGTCCTGTGTCTGCTCAGAGTCCTGTTGCAGGCTACACCAAATGTGGCATAATCCCGCCAGACTACGCCAATCTGTCTGGCTACTGTGAAGCTAAGGCTAAGGCCTGGAATCCTCACAGCGCCAATTGTCTAGCTCTGAATCCTGTTCGTGATGCCAATTGTAAAGCTAGGCAACCACGTTAGTTGTCATGGCTCTTTTACCTGCTGGTAATGCTGCACCAACTGGGCCGATGGTTGAGCTAGGGCTGGGTCTGGAGCTCCCAGACCCCTCAAGCCCATTCACAGACTGGGTCACAAACCCTTTACATGTTAGGCTGGGTCACCAGACCCCTCCACACCAGGCTGGGTCCCCAAAACCCCTTCACACAGGTCTATAAGCTAGGCAACCAGCCACACGGTCCTTGGAAGCCGCAGGTCTGGAAAGAAACATGGCCATGCAGAGCGGGTGCCCAAGGCAGTAAAATACCAGCCAAAGCAGCACCACCTTGCAGGTGCACTTACTCCACCCACAAACACAATGCTTACTGAACCACCCTAAACTGGCTCCAAGGAGAGGGGAGCCTGACCAAATTGTTCCATTTTCCCAACAGATACAAACACATTATTTAGATATGTAGATGTAAATACAAAGAGTCAGTCAAAAGGCAAAAGTGGTTGCATTAGAGAATGAGAAGTCTTGTTGGAATCACTCAACTCTTAAATTATGTACATGTATAACTGAAAAAAATGAAGAACTTAAAGAAAAAAAAAAAACCACTGTAACTGAATTGTTCTTTTATTTCATCCCTAGAAAGGTCAGAGCAAACAGACTCAACAGGAGTAGCATTATTTTGGATTAGAGTAACCATTCTTCCCACCCTCTAGGTATAAATTAAAAGAAGGCACTGTGTGAGGGTACTTCAAAAAGTTCATGGAAATATAGAATTAAAAGATAATATGAATCTTTTCATGAGCTTTTCGAAGTACCCTTGTATGTGAGCCCTTGACCTTTATCCAGAATTTTTAGTAAAGGCAACCAGCATCGAAACAACTGGTAAAACCACTATCCAGTAATTAAATTTAGGCCAAAAAGATTATTTTCATAAGTTGAAGTCTGTTTAAAAGGTAAAATCCACTTGGCTTCAGAATTTTAAATTCTTTTTTAGTATCAAGCCCCAAGGTCAGGTGGCAGGACCTCTCATGACTATGAAAAGAATGCCTTCACCCACTTCCTTCATGTTTGGTAACAATTTAGTGGATGAATGTCGGGTAAGTGGGTGGGTGTTGAGGGGGAAGCAGGAAGTCTCATGAGCCTATTTATATTTCATGGGAAGACAGTCTTATCTTTCTCTTTGTATTTTTAACCCATTCTGTAAAGAAGCCTACAATTAAACTTCATCAATGATATTTTTTCTTCTTAAATAAAATTTACTTTAATAAAGTACTAGGTATTTGAAGAGAAAATAAATTCTTATTTTCTTCTGAGTATCATACAAACTCATGGCCTTTTACAATCTTAACTTGTTTTAATTAAGCATAATTTTTATTTCCATTTTGAAGCAAAAAATGATCACAGTTTAACCTGTGATTAGGGTGACTTGGGAACCCTTTTAAACTAGCTTCTGAGTTCTCTCAACATTTTGAAAGCATCCTTTCCTTCTGGCAAATTCCAGGTCCAATTTAAAAATATTTTCTTACTAACATATGCATAACATATAACTGAATATACCGTATGTTATTTTACCATATTATATGTTTAAGTCACAATATTATTAAAGGTTTATAAACCTTAATTTAAAAAAAAATCTTATTTAAGCATGTCATAATGTGCTATTCATTGTATATTACTTTATCATTTCATCCCGGACTTTTCAATTGGGCAAGTATACAGTTGCCTCTAACATGTGGATTGTGTGGTGATTATGATATATTTTTCCTTCTTTCAACCGAAATATCTTAGAATTAGATTTTGTGTAGGCCTTGGTATGGAACCATCCCAAAACTTGGTGACCTAAAATAAAAACAATTTATTATTCCTCATGATTCTGCGGCTGTGTGGTTCTGCTGGTCTCGCTTAGGCTCCTTGGTGGCTGCATTCAGCTAACTAGTTGGCTGGGCCTCTCCCTCCCTGTGGTTGCTCCACTTCAAAGGAGGCCAGATAGAGTTTCTCCATATGGTGATGGCCCCAGCGGGCTCATCCCTCTGGCAAGTGCATACCAGGACTCTGCCTGCGTTATGATATTACTGCCCCTTTGGCCAAAGCAAATCTCACAGCCAAGTCTACAGTCAATGTGAGAGGGGACTTCACAAGGGCATGGATACAGGAGCCCTAAGTCTTTGAGGTCATTAATGTTACAGTCTGTCCCAGTCTTCTGTGAGTATTATCTTAATGCAGTATAAATTACCTGAAAAAAAAAGGTCCTTCCACTCAAGGATGTATCAGACAGATGACCTACTGTTTATATAGAATTTTATCTGAGATTTGGTATAAATATCCTCTTAACTATATGTAGTTAATTTTTATATACATATATGCATTTCCTAGTGTTATTTTTATCAAAGGCAGATGGGTATTGAACTCTAATTTTTTCCTTTAAAAAGTCTTTCAATAAATATACATATTTACTTCACTTATAGCCCCAAAGCCAGTTAAAATTTTAAAGCAATTTAATATCAAAATACAATAAATTAATATTATAATTAAGAATTTTCATAAAAAAATCACAGTTTAAAACTACCCAGTAAGATTAGGGAAATGCTTTCTATGGGTTTGTATTTTGTAATTTCATCTGTGATTCAGGACTAATTTATAAGGTATGTGGATGATACTACATTTCAACTGTAATCCTGTGTTTCCTTTACATTTATTCATTTTTCGATACAGTCACAAAATATTTTAGCTACTTTAACTTTAGGGGAAAAATCTGAATCTTTGCAACGAGTAACAGAAACCATGTTTGTATTCCCAATTTTATATATTGTAGTTTTATATTTTCCTTGAAGACGTGAACCATAAAAATCACATTTAAAAAATGAAAGTAATTTTTAAAAGCTTAATTTTACCAATAAATTTTCTTTTTAATTTTACTTGTTAACTTTAAGTAAGGAAATTTCCACAATAAGAAATGTTAACGTTCTTAGACTTGCTATATTATTTTGAACTTAAACTCTTAATATAAAAGTTCTAAGATTTGGAGTTATAAAATTTATCTCGAAGACCAAAAAGTAAAAACTCATATATGATTTTTCCCTCTCAACTAAGAAAGAAAAACGAGCAGCTTTAGGGCCTGCCCGTGGCCCACTCAGGAGAGTGTGGTGCTGTATTTTTCCCTCTCAACTAAGAAAGAAAAACGAGCAGCTTTAGGGCCTGCCCGTGGCCCACTCGGGAGAGTGTGGTGCTGTTAACACCAAGGCCACGGGTTCGGATCCTATATAGGGATGGCCGGTTTGCTCACTGGCTGAGCGTGGTGCTGACAACACCAAGCCAAGGGTTAAGATCCCCTTACCGGTCATCTTTAGATAAAAAAAAAAAGAGCAGCTTTGCTCCATTATTCTTGGCTCAGAAACCATGTTCTTTGGAATAAAGATTCAAAGTGACACCTTTTTTTTAAAAAAATTAAGAGTTAAGCATGGAGAAACTATATGTGTTACCATATGTTTAGGTACATGAATGTATATGCTATGTAAAGGCATCTTATTACTACATGATTATATAATTTTTGTCTGTATGCTGTCATTTTTTTGGAGCTTATAAGTTAATGTTTTTCATCTGTAAGAGTATGCTGAAAAACTAAATGATTAGTTAAAACAATTTAATT
>NW_007732942.1:7885-9356 GCF_000696425.1 Galeopterus variegatus | reverse complement strand
GCAAAACATTTGCATGAATTACATTGCTTTTAGGTTATCCTCTTTCAATTCTTTGTCTTTAGAAGCCAGCAACTTATTATCTAATGAACAAAGTTGCTAAGTATAATTAAAACAATTTTTTGGCCTGATTTTGTTTTTTTGTTTTTTTTAAAAGATGGCTGGTAAGGGGATCTTAACCCTTGACTTGGTGTTGTCAGCACCACACTCTCCCAAGTGAGCCACGGGCTGGCTTTGGCCTGATTTTGAATTATAAAATCTACAACAATTTCTGATATCTCTTGATTGCTCTCTTGTCTTTTTTGTCAATTGTGTTATAAAGAACAGGTTGGGCTGACTACCTGGCTTTGCTGAAGAACATTAACCTGGACTTTTAGATTCTGGAAGTCTCCCCAGCTGAGATTTCTACAAGTACTATTCTGTTTCCTGATACATTAAAAGGCTTTCTTGGGGCTGGCCCGGTGGCGCACTGCTACTGTGCACTGCTTGGGAGTGTGGTGGCACTCCCGCCGAGGGTTCGGATCCCACATACAGACCGGCCGCTCACTGGCTGAGTGAGGTGCGGGCGCAGCGCCGAGGGTTGCGATCCCGTTGCCGGTCATGAAAAATGACAAAAAGGGAAAAAAAAAAAAAAGGCTTTCTTGGAGTGTCCTCCTCCTTGAGTTTTAAGTACATCCTTAAAACAGCAACACCTTGTCCCAAATTGCCCATGGTACACCAATTTCTAATATTTATGAATCAGAATTTATGTACTCATTAAATATGCTAATAGACATGTCCTTGAACTACCCTCTATATCTCAGNAATTTATGTACTCATTAAATATGCTAATAGACATGTCCTTGAACTACCCTCTATATCTCAGTTCTTACAAAAAACACACCTTCAGACTATTCAGCCTTTGTTTTCCCAGGGTATTTTCTCAGTTCACACAGGGGAGCAGCACACTCAAACTGAGTCTATTCTTAGCTCAAAGCTTTTTCATTATAAAGACCAAACCTTCCAGATCCTCATCCCTAAAGACCTCTTGGAGAAGGGCAGCCAGGGGTGGCTGCCAAGGGCACCACTGGGAGAATTCCAGAACATTGCCTTGTTGAGTCCACAGTTTTGAACCTATTGCCTCAGGTCTTTACATAGTCAAAAGTGGCTTTATCTCTGTTCATACAAGAAGACCCACTCATTCATATTACATTTTTTCCCTTAAGTCTAAACACCATTTTTATGCTTTTCTTATCTAAGAGTAAGTCTAAGGTCTATCAACAAAACACATGATCCAACCAGAGCTGTCAGGCTGCTGTCTATGGAAAAACCCCAATAGTGATTTCAAAGGGACTACAGGTTTTGTGGCCAATGTTGGATATTCCATCCAACTACACATCTATTAAACAAAGTAACTACAAGCCAAGGGATCACAAATTGTTGAAATAAGCCAGGCTTCGCTCTGTTAAGATTTGCTGGACTGTTTTAATTTGGC
>NW_007732942.1:5502-7087 GCF_000696425.1 Galeopterus variegatus | reverse complement strand
AAATTGTTGAAATAAGCCAGGCTTCGCTCTGTTAAGATTTGCTGGACTGTTTTAATTTGGCTAACGTTTCAACAATTGCTGGAGAAAAAAATAGAAAAGATTGGAACTTGGAACATCTGCATAATCAAAATTCTCTCATTTCTAGAGGTAAGACAGACAGTTTTTAATAGTGAAAAAGACACATAAAAGGTATGGTTTTGACATAATTTTCCCTTCAGTCTTTTAAATAAACTTGAGATTATCTGATACAAGCATCACAAAGCATTGTCATTAAGCAGCTATATTTATTAGAAAGCCTTCGTGTTCCCTGAACAGGCCTTTTAAGCAGACGTATCAAAAGTTTAGGTAACAAATTTAGCTGGAGTTTGCTTGAAAAATCAGGATTACACAGAAGAAAAAAAAATATATGGCAGAGCGAGAGAAGTTTCAGAAATTAAAAAAATTTACTCATAGTAAATTTATACCCACTGTAGTAACATTTATATCCTAGACATCTTCCTTACCCATTAAGTCAACTTTCCAGATATTTTTAGTCATTATGAACTGTTTGAGAGATATGAGAGAATATACAAAACGTAAATATAAGTGGTGAAGCATAATAATAAAATAAGTACCCATGGAGCTGTCAACCAACTTAAATCAATAGCGTTGAAGCCTCCCCCTTCCTTCTTACTTTCTCTAGGTTGCTACTATTTTGAGTGGGTTTTTTTCATTCTCTCTCTCTTTTTTTTTTTTGGCGGCTGGCTGGTACTAGGATCCAAACCCTTGACCTTGGTGTTTTACTAACACGCTCTAACCAACTGAGCTAACTGGGCTCTCCTTATATCTTTAGTTTTTTGTTGTTGGCTTTTTTTTTTTTTCTTATGACTTTATAATTCTGTGAAATATATACATGCCTTGGGATAAACTATTTCATTACGTTCGGTGGAGGTTATATAAATAGTATATCTTGCTTTATGTTTGAAAAATTCAACTACGCTATCGCATGTAGCTGTAGGTGACTTAATTTTCACTGTTGTATGGTATTCTATTGTGTGAATATGCCACAATTTATCCATTCTCCTGTCACTGAGCATTTGAATTATTTCCAGGTTTTTTCTGTTACAACAATGCTACCCAAAACATTCTTACATATATATCTTCTGGTGTACTGTGCATGAACTCTTCTTCCAGGTTATATGTCAACTTTATCAGATAATAACAAGCTATTTGTACCAGGTTACACTGGCACCAACAAGAATTCCTTGTACTTTTCATCCTCACAAACAGTTGATATTGCCAAATTTTTTAATTTTTGTTTTGTTTTGGTTTTGGGTTTTTTGGCGGCTGGCTAGTACAGGGATCTGAACCTCTGATCTTAGTGTTATCAGCACCACACTCTAACCAAGTGAGCTAACCAGCCAGCCCTTGATAATTTTAATATAGTCAAATTTATCAGTCTTTTTCTTATGGTTTGCTTTTTCTAACATCTTGTCTAGAAAATCTTTTTCTATCCTGAGGTTAAAAATATTTTTAAAAATCTTTCCTTCAAAAAACCAACTTTTTGATTCATTGATCTTTTGTATTGTTTTTTGGGTTTCAATTT
>NW_007732942.1:0-250 GCF_000696425.1 Galeopterus variegatus | reverse complement strand
CTTACTCATGTTTTTAATTTTATCTTTCATTTATTTAAACATATTAAATATTCTTATTTTTAAATTTCTTAATCCAATAATTCCAGTATTTTGCCAGTCTTGTTCTGTTGCTTTTTTGGTTTTTCCTTTTCTTTTTTTGATTGACTCTTGCTCATGGTGGCTTATTCTTTGTGTGGGCTTTTCTTCTTTTCTTTTTTTTTAATAGTAAGCTTATATTTAATTTAATTGTAAGCTCAAAAATATTTTTAAA
>NW_007732941.1:108929-121553 GCF_000696425.1 Galeopterus variegatus | reverse complement strand
ATTGAGCAGTGAGAAGCCCCAAAGTGGTTAACTTTCCTGGGACCCTCCAGCAAGAGGCATCCTTTTCTTGGGAAGATTAACGCCAAATTGGGGTTCTCTTCCTGCATTTATTTTCCCTACCAGGAAGTTACAGGAAGAGAACAAAGGTGGGGTTATACTTTAACAATATAGGCTGGTAACTTTCAGTGAAACAAGCCAGATGACATTCCAGTAAGGCAATTAAGTGGTCTTATCAACACAACCTTGATCTTAGGAAACATTGCTTCTTATAGCGATTTCTCAGTATCTTTACATAACAGTCAGTAACTAGTCTGTCTCTGAGCCTGCAACCTGCTGTGCCACAATTCTTTATCTTGCAACAGGCACTTATAGACTGAGGAAAATTTCCTGTCCTTGCAAGATCAATATTTGAAACTGCAAGGCTTTGGAAAACCATGCCCTGTGAAGTACATATGCTTTATAGTATATTCCACAGAAGGAAGTAAGGACTATATTTTCCAATTGATCTACAATCATTTGTTCACTATATATGTTTCTCACTGAGTTACTTTGGACATTTATAAAATAATATCAAGTGAAAAAATATGCCTGAGTTTATTTCTGAACTCTTTTCTGTTACACTGATTTGTGTATTTAAACATATGTCAAAACCAAACTGCCAGGATTACTATAATTTTTCTTACTTAATATTGAAATTAGATCAGGTAAATCATAGACTTGGCTACTTCTTTTCAAAATTATTTTATTAGTTTAGTTCCTTGGAATTTCTATAGAAATTTTAGGTTTACCTTTTAGGTTTCTACAGTAACAGACTTCTGAGATTGCCTTAGACCTGCAGACAATTTTGTGAGAATTAACATCTTAGTAACATTCAGTCTTTCAATCTATATCTTTGCATGTAGATCCTTTTTATTTTCTCTCAGATCTTGTAGTTTTCTGTTTACCGTACTTGTGTTACCAAGCAATGGCTCACTGTCCAATGTACAAAGAAGCCAATACAATGGCACCAGTTTTAATGGAAGTAAAGACTTTATTGCAAGCTCAACTGACAGGGAGACAGGAGGCACATCTCAAATCTGTCTCCCTAAACTAGGGCTTGAGCAGGTTTTCAAAGGATTGGGAAGGATCAGGGACTGGAGATTGGCTGGCCTCCTATTCAAACTGTATGACTAGGCAAAGAGTGATTGACTGAGCTTGAGTCACACCACATGACACAGGCAAGGGCTTATTGGTTGGCCCTGAATCCAGTCCTTTTGCAGAAAATTTTTGGGTTCCTGTGGTGCTTGCGGTCATCTGGAGGTCAAGGTCCTTATCTCTGCCTATTCTCAGCTTGCATTCTGCAAGATAATTTGTTAAACAGGTTGAGACAGGGAAACAAAACCAGTTTCAGCTAATTTTGGATGGTTTCACTCGCATTTATTTTGTTAAATTTATCCTAAAGGATATTGTACTGTTAGATATTTTAAAAGGTGTTTTTAAAATTTTAATCTTCAATTTTTATTGCTAACAAAGAGAAATATAATTCATTTTTATTAATCTTGTATCTCGTGACTTTCTTAAACTTACTTATTAGTTCCAGTAGTGTGTTGTAGATTTCTCAGGCTTATCTACATAGACTAACATGGTTTTTTGCAAATAAAGAGTTTTAATTTATTGTTTTCTATCTTCATTAATTTTTAAAAATCTTGCATATAGCATAGGCTAGGACATAAAATGCATTACTGAATAAAAGTGGTGAAAGTGGATATTGTTGCCTTGTTTCTGATATTTGGGGTAAGAATTTAGTCATCATGATTAATCATAATATTAGCAAAGTTTTATTTACACACACCCTGTATTAGTTTGAAGAAGACACCTATTATTTCTAATTTGCTGAGAGTTCTTTTCATGAATCTGTATTAAGTTTTGTAAAAGTTTCTTCTACACATGTTGAGATGATAATATGGATATTCATTTTTAGCTCTGTGGTAAATATTGTAAAGTGCATTGATTGATTTACAATGTTAAACCGGTTTTGCTTTCCTAGGATGGACACCATTTGGTAATCATGTATTATATCATTTATTTTAAATTTATTTACAGATTTGATTTACTAAAATGTTCTTAAGAATTTATTCACATAAGCTTGTGTGGTATATTAGTTTGTAGTTTACTTTTAATAGATTTTCCTGGTAGTAGTGTCAGAATAAAATAAGCCTCATAAAATGAGTTCAGAAATGATGTCTTCTGCTCAATTTTTCAGAAATTTATATAGAATTTATAATATTACTTTCTTGAATATTTACTAGATATTAATTTGCATGATTTATTTCTTAAATTTTTAGTAGAATTAGTATGGGCCTGGAATTTTCTTTGTGAGAAGATTTTTAACTATAAATTTCTTTGTAGACAGGGCTATTCAGACTACATTTGAATGAATTTGATAATACATGTATTTCAAGGTATTAGCTTATTTCATCTAAATTGTCAAATTTAATGTCATAACGTTATTTACAATATTTCTCATTATACTTTTAACTTCTGTAAGATTTGTAGTCGTGTCACTTTTTCATTCCTGATATTAGTAATTTTGTTTTCTGTCTTTTTTCTTCATCATTTGAGTTAGATGTTTATAAATTTTATTGATCTTTTCAAAGAATCGACATTTAATTTTACTTATTTTCTCTGTTTTTTTCTGTTTTTTATTTTAACGTTTTCTTCAGATATCTTTATTATTTTTTTCTTTCACTTATTTTGAGCTTAAATTACTCTTGTTTTCTAATTTGTCCAGGGGAAAGCTGAGATGATTGATTTTTAGTTATTTTTCAATACAAGCATTTTATGCTATGAATAGTCCTCTAAGTACTGTGTTAGCCTCATTGCTTATATTACGGCATGATTAGCTTTTATTTTCATCCCATTCAACCTATTTTCTAATTTACCTCTTAATTATATTTTGATCTGTGATATTTAGTAGTTTGCTTTTTAATTTTCATAAATTTGGGGATTTTGGAACTGTCATTTTGCAATTATTTTCTGGTTTAATTAGTTGTTGTCAGAAAAATATTTTGTATGACCATTCTCTTAAATGTATTTACCTGTTTTATAGTACAGACTATGGCCTATCTTGGTAAACATTTTGTTTGTATGAGTACTTGGCAAAAATATATATTCTCATCTTGCTGGGTGAAGCATTCCAAAAATGTCAATTAGATCAGTTTGGTTGACAGTGTCATGTAAGTGTTGTTATCTATATTAATTTTCTCTTTCCTTTTTTAATAAATTATTGAAAGATGAGGGCTCCTACTCCAACTATAATTGTACCTTTGTCTCTTTGTCTTTTCAGCTCTACCAGCTCTGATATTTAAGCTCTTTGTCATTATGAAGTACCTACCTGATGACTTATGATATCTCTTTTTACAAAATCTAATTTGTCTGATATTAATATAACCACTACAGATATTTGTTTTTCTGTAAGGTTTTTTGCTGGTTTGTTTGTTGTTTGTTTTACATTTAGCATTTAACCTGCACTTAACATACATTTGTCTTTATTTATAAAATTATGTTCTAGAAAGCAGATGCTTTGATCTTTTTTTCATCCAATCTGAAAATCTCTGCCTTTCAGATGGGGTTTTAAGACTATTTACAGATAATATAATTACCAAATAGCTAAGTTTTAAACTGTAAACTTTATATTTCTTTTATATTTGTGCATCGGTTTTCTATTCTTACTTCTGTTTTCCTACTTTATTTGTGATTAATGAAGTTTTTATGATTATATTTTAATTTAAATCTTGATATGTTAGCTATAAATATTTTTTGTTTGTATGTGTGCACATGTGTGGATGTTTGTGTTTGCATACTACACAGTTTAAAATACAAGGATACTTCAAAAAGTTCTTGGAAAAATGAATCTTTTCCTGAACTTTTTGAGGACCCCTCATATGTATTTTTACCTCATCACAATGTGTTTTTAGATATAATTATACAATTTTTTGTAAAATTTGAGACACTTATAATGTATATTTTCATTTCTCCTCATCCTTTTTTATTATTTACTTCTCCATGTGCCATAAATGACATAATAATTGTTATTACTTTAAATAGACAATTATATTTTAAAACATGTAAAAATGATCATTTATTTTATATTTACCCACATATATAATATAAAATGCTCTTATTTCCTTTGGATCGATACAAATTTTTTTTTTTTTTTTTTTTTTTTTTTTTTTTTTTGATGGAATTTGAATTTTATTTTATTTATTTATTTATTTATTTATTTTTTTATTTTATTTTATTTTGTCAATATACATTGTGGTTGATTAATGTTGCCTCTTACCAAAACCACCCTCCCTCCTCCCTCTCCTCCCTCCCCCCCAAAAATGACCTTTCTGTTTGCTTGTCTTATCAACTTCAAGTAATTGTGTTTGTTATATCTTCTTCCCCCGCCCCCTGGTTATTGTGTGTGTGTGTGTGTGTGTGTGTGTGTGTGAATTTGTCTGACACCATTTTTTGTTTTTTCTTTCTTTTTTAAGAATGTGTTTTAATATTACACATAGCATGGGTCTGCTGACATTGGGTTATCTAAATTTTTTGCCACTTTTGTTGTTTTATAGAGTCTATTTTGCCTTAGTTTTTAAAGATTATTTTGCTGTATTAAAAAATTATGTTGACTTTTTCAGCAGAAATTTACAGATGTCTTCCCATTGTCTTCCAATTTGTGTGATTTCAGACAAACATATGCTGCTATTTTTACCATTTTTCCTCTATGCATAACGTGCTTTTTTTTTCTGTTTCTGATATTAACTCTTCTATTTATCACTTGTTTTAAGTAATTTGATTGTGGTGTTCTTTGTTAAAATTCTATATGCTTAATTTGTGTCTTAATCACTTAGCATCTTATAATTGCAGGTTTATAATTTTCATCAAATTTGGAAAAAGTTTGCTCATTATTTTCTCTAATATATTTCTAATTTTCTTCTCCTGCTGAGACTCCAAATATGTGTTTTAGGTTGGTGATATTTTCCCACATGTCACTTATGTTCTGTCAAAATTTTTAAGACTTTTTTTTCCCTCTTTAACTTAGATAGGTCTGTTAATTTGTCTTCAAGTTCATGGATCTTTTTGTTTACAATATTCTTTTAGTCTATCCAGTGCATTTTTTCAGGTATCATTTTTTCCCCCATCATTTCCATTTTTAAGCTAAATCATCCATCTTTTACCTGATGCTGCTCAAGTTTCCCACTATATTCTTGATCATATAAAATATATTTATAATTATGTTTCTAGCTTTTTTATGTCTTTGTTTGCTAGATCCATCAACTCTATGATTTTTATATCTATCAATTATCTTCTATTATTGGGTACATTTCCCTGCTTTTCTTTGCATTTTTCTTAGTCCATTTATGCTGCTATAACAAAATACCACAGACTAGGTAATTTATAATAAAGAACAAAAGTTTATTTTCTCACATTTCTGAAGGTCGGAAAGTCTGAGATCAAGAAGGCACCAGCAGGTTCTTTTCCTGGTGAGGGTTCAGTCGCTGTGTCTAAGATAGTATTTCAAACACCATGTCTTCCATAGGGGGAGAATGCTGTGCTCTCATATGGCAAAAGCATGGAAGAGCAAAAGGGACCAAACACTTACATCAAATGCCTTTTAAGATCACCTAATCCCCTTCAAGAGGGAGAAACCCTCACTGCCCAATTACCTCTTACAGACTCCATCCCTTAATACTAACACCTGAATTTTGTAATGGACACATTCAAACTATAGCATGGCTGATAATATTTGTTTGGATGTTAGACATCATAAATTTTATATTAGTTGCTTCATTTTGTGGTGTCCCTTTAAATAGTGTTAGATTTTGTTTTGGCACAGAGTTAAGGGACTTGGAATTAGATCCTTGTGAGGCTGGTTTTATTAAGCTCTGTTATGTTGGGTATACATCAGCCTACTTAGGAAATACCCTTCTGATGATTTTTTTCTGATACATTCCCTATTGTAAGTTATTTACTGTTTGGTAGAAAGATAAAATATTCTCAGCCTCTGTGAGCTGCAGAAATTGCTCTGGCTGTTGCTTCCTATGGTTCTTTCTTATCCACACACATGTCAATATTGTGCCAAAGACTAAAGGGTACCCTCATGCAGGTCTCTGGAGCTCTTTTTCTATGTAGCTCTCTTTCTTCCCTAATATTCTGCTCCACAAATTCTAGCTTCCCTGCCCTTTGGAATTTCTGAAATCAAACTTATCTCATCCAGAATGCTAGATTCTGTTTGGATTCAACTTTACTGTTATGCTGGCAACTGCCTCTAGATAATAGCTGCTACTTTGTTTAGGCTCACTTTATTTATTTCCCTAATGTCTAAAAAATAATTTGTTTCATATATTTTGGCTATATGTCTAGTTATTTAAGGTAGGAAGATAAGTATGATATCTCGCACTTCATCTCATTTCAAGACAGGAGATGCTCAGTTTCCATTGATTTGGATTTCAGGACACACCTCTGGGCTTCACGCCACTCCCCCAAAGTCTCAAGCCCCTCCTCTATGCCCTCTCCTTGAGGAGAGCTCCTACCGCTTATTGGACCTATTTTAAGTATCAACATGGGGAGATTGAAACCACAAGGGGCAGACTTATGCAAATTCAGTGGCTGAGTGTGCTCAGGAGAAAGGAGTTATAAAATTCTAGTAGATGAGCATGCTCAGTAAAACGAATTTACAGAAGCTTATATGACCCTAGGGACTGAGTATGCTCAGTGGAAGGGAATTTATTGTTGGGATGAACTTCCACTAGAGGCCCCAAAGAGCACAGAATATTCTTGAATATGTTTAGTGCATATGATAGAATTTGAACAACGAAATGCTGTAAAAGGAAACCAACTGAGCATGTGCAAGACTATGTTATGTAACTGGGAACCATCCCCTTAGTTGAGTATTTATTAGATAGCCTTAATATGTATTAGGTAACAAAACTGTTAAAGCTGAATCCCAGCAGAAGGTGGGGTTGCTGCTCACTTTCTTAAGGTTAACCTGCACTTTGCCAGCTGAGGTGCATAAGCTTTATTTTTGTGTTAAGCATACTTTTCGCAGGCCGTTGCTTATTCTCTTTAACCAACTTGAACTCTGTACTAAATTTTACATGCGTATTTCTTACTTTTGTGTTAAACTTGGTGTGGACCCTACTCAGCCTCTGGAGCTAGGCCGCACTCTCTCTGTGAAACCTGTATCTCTTAATGTCATTAAATTAAACCTGTTCTCACTTTCTACTGTGACTGTGCTCTTGAATTCTTTCCTGTGGTGTAGTGAACAACCTGGCAAGAGGACAGGGTGGATTGAGGTTGGCTATAGAGCCTCCCCAGACCCTCTCCTCCAGTATCAATTCTATTGTTTTGAATTGGCTGCCTGCACTTTGATGTTTTGTACAGTGTACAATGTCAAAGCACAGGCTTGATTATAAGCACTCAAATCTGGGCAAAGATATGTATAGTATGATTCTGTGATCTAAATATAATTCTGTAATGTAATGGTTAATATTATGCAGAATATTTATGTGAATACAAAAAATTTCAAAATTTTAGAAAAATTTTATGGAGATCCAAGAACATTCCTTTTGGCTAGGGGAGGGAAAAGAGAGAAGGTGACCCTTTCATTAGATGCCGTGCAAAAGTAAATATATTGATATCAGTTTGAGCAGCACTATTTGAATCCATACTGAATCTCAGTGGAAGGAATTATTGCTCATGCCTATTAGTGTGAAACAATTAAAATATAATTTCCCCCTATTTTATTATTATCATGATTTTTATGTGAACTTTATTTTACCTCAGGATAGACATGGTATCATGGAAAGTTTTCTTCTCAGAACAAAGGATGTCTCTTGCTTTTCAAGAATAAATATTCTTTACTTGAATGATGTATTGCTTTCAATTGTTTTTGAGAGTATATATCTCCTGCAAGCACTCTTTTGGTAAAATAAGAATAATTGCATTGGTCTCAAGAGGCTACAACAAAAATGTCATAATATAACTTCTATTGGAAGATTGAAATATGTTTGTTTCTCCTTTATTCCATAAGGCAAGTTTTTCTAGGGTTATATAAGATAAAAACTGGTCCTTTGGAAAGAGTATTGCAGAAATAATGTAAATAAATAACTTTATAGGGAGAAGCTATTGTGCAAATAATGTAAGTTAAATGAGTTTTTCCAAGGGTAATTGTACTGCATAGGCTTTGCATTATCAAACTTAGGAGAAAAAAAAGAGAAATGTATAGCAAGTTAACAAAAATGTGTCATTTATACAGTATATAAAATTTCCTTAATCAAAGAAATAAGCATATTAATCTAAATCATTAAGAAATAAGCTAATCATCATTCATAATCAAATACACCATGAAGTTTAAAATTATTATATAGTGTGAATAGAGTTGTAAATAACAACTACAAATTATTAAAATGAAATTTGTATTAAAATTTCTACTTGTTATTTGACAACATAAACAATTTTTGCTTTCCCACCAAAGTTTTCACAGTTGTGTATCCACAAGGTGAACTCAGTTATATTCAACTTGGCATTAAAGATATTGCTTGTCATAATGACAATGATGCAAAATCTCCTATCTGGGTTCATGACCCTGAGCATCAGCTAGTGACTTCAATGATGGATAGCATTAATAAATAAATAAAGTGACTGCTCCACAGTGCTCCTTTGATATGTGACACTTGGCAGTATATTATTATAGAATCATTGTACCTGTGATGTATTGAAATAGAACAATCTCACCAGAGAGTCATTTTCTGCATGATGTATTGCACCCTCACACTCTCTTGGAAATCTAAGAATGCACTTCAAAAGCCAGGCCATGGGCTTATGTGAAGAATAAAATCAATTTTTCCTTAATCATTTTAAGATTGCAATGAGCTTCTATGAGAGCTATAATCTCAGGCAATCCAAACTCATAAATAATTCATTTTTCTTGTATTGTGTATATATATGTGAAAACTTAGCCAACTTTTGGAGGAAAGAACCTTATAGTAAAGGGCAGACACACTGAACAAGATGGAGTGTGATTACGGTCTAGGAGATTTATTTAAGCAGTATATACGAGCATAGAAAAAACAGTTTCATAAGAGTTCAGTACTACCATGAGGGAGAAATGATATAGTGAAGTGTTTTTTTAACTTTAAAAATAAGTTTTGAGACTGCTCTGCTCATATCCTAAAGCCTGTGGATTCAACCTTACATATTTATTATGAGGGTGTAACTAAGAACAGCAAAGAAGAAATAAAGGCAATATTAGTAATTTTGTGTGCTTAGCAAAATATGGGATACATACAAATAAAGGTTGTGAATTCTGCCCTGGCTTCTCCACAGCTGCTAAGATATGACATTTTACATGGGCTGGATTATTCTTCCAAGGTAACTAATCAGTATAATTAACTCAGCCAAACACTGAATGCTGTGAATAAAATGAGTTCATCAGAATCTGGTATAAAGGTGTAGTCTGTGTCTTGCATGGAAATGCATGGCCAAAGTCTTAAGGTGGCAGGCAAACATTGAAATCCAGCCCATCCTCTGCTCTGCTAGTCTCAATCATGGGGGTCCAGCCTGAAGGAAGCGAGCCATTTCTCTATTGTTTCTTGATGAGGGCTCCTTTTGGGTTTTGATTCCCCCAGGCAGAGTGTCTTTTTGTAATTTTAATAAAAGTATTCTATCTGGCTGAAGTTTATGGAGAAGGTGTAAAATATAATGGTTATTTGATATTCTATAGGTAAAAAGCCTTTAATAGGTCTCAACAAATTCCATAAATCTGGTTTAGACTCCTTTTGCTTAGATGTGACATTATTCAGTAACCCCAAAGGAGTCAGAAAAGATTTGGTTGGACCCAGGCCATAACCTGAAAAGTTGTCTGCATCTTCCCACACACGTGTTATACAACATCTCATCTGACTGTCCTCTAGTCTCTACAATCCCTGCATTTCTGGTCACTAACTAAATTGGCATATTTTTTCTGTATTCAATTTTATTGAACACTTGGCCTTTATTTTATGAATGTGGGCTCTCCAGGGGAGCTGAATAAGGCCCCCAATTCATAGCCGTGTTTAAACCCTTGGATCATTGTTTCTTGTCTTGGTGGAATCTAGGATGGTATTCAACACACTCAAAATTTCAATATTCAATATAGATCCGTTAAGATGGTGCAGAACATGGAGCTGGAGCTGGAGTCTAGAGCTTCCCTGTTTTGCAGTAACCCTAGATTTGATAGAGTTGTGAGATAGCAAGAGGGGATGCAGGGAGGTAGTAACAGCAAGATTGTCTTTAAGGCCTGGGAAAAGATTTTTTTTTTTTCCCTATTACCAAGAGCATGAACACATTTTAACATTTTAAAAACTACTACAGCAATTCCAAAGGATATCGGCTAGATATCAGCCAATATAGATCTTGTTAGTTCTTCTACACCAGATTCTTATCCTAATTAAAGTTTAGTCCCATTTCTTTACTGACATCACTGATTCTTTATTAGCCTCATACTTCCATATTCTTAAATTACAAAAATCTCAATTCCTTTTATAATTTTATAATGTGAGCAATTATATTTCTTTCTTTTACAGTATTTTCAAATATTTGCTTTTGAATTAATTTAATTTGAATTTCTTCCTATGCACTGTAAAGTGTCCTGACTAATACATTTTCCTTCCTCTCAAGAATTTAACCTAGAGATTATGTATGAGATATCTTCAAAAAGCTCATGGAAAGATTCATATTATCTTTGAACTCCATTTTCCCACAAACTTTTTGAAGTATTCTTGTATTTTACCTTTTATATTCTAATCTCTCCTTCTACATTTATTTTTCTGTTTGTTTTCTAAAACCAAAATCAACTTACCTCTTTCTTAATATTTTCCTTTATTTCTTCCAAGATGCAGAGAGATGGCAAGGATATTTGATGCCTGAACCATAGTTTGCTGACACCTAGGGTAAATTGTGGTGACATAAAGTTGAGAGCAGATAGATAAGTGAGAAAGTTAGAATACTTGTCTGTATGACAAGTAATAGGAGCTGGTCATTACATAACCTGTGACAGTTTATGTCTAAACCAAATATCAGCAAACTATGACCCATGACAAATTTGACCCCTGACTGGTTTTATAAATAAAATTTTATTGGAACACAGTCATGCCTATTAATTTATGTATCATTTTTGGCTATAATTTTACTACAGTGGTGGAGTTGAGTAGTCGTGAGAGACTGTAAAGCCTTCATATTCTAACAGATTTACTACCTGGCCTTTCACAGGGGGATTGTTAAACCTTGGCCCTTTCCCATGTCTTTCAATACTGTGCACATCTATGAATTTTGTATGTACAACTAAATTCTACTTTGAGCTGCAGACTTGGATACGAAACTGCTTATTTTATGATTCCATTTAGGTAACAGGTAAATATTTCAAACCTTGTATGCCCAAATGAAAACTTTTTATTCTAACATCTCCTCTCCCCCATTTCAAGCCTGTTTCCTCTGTAACAATCTTTTATACCTTAAAGAATAGCATGTAAATGCAGTGCTTCGAATGCTTTTTTATTATGTCCAAGATTCAGATCAGATAGCACTTTCTCGAGGAGTCTACCCCAACCTCTGCATCAAGATTAAAGACTTTTTACTTTTGCATTCTCTTGCTATATTTCTATATGTTTTCATTATCATGTATTGCATATTATCATTTTCATTTTTCTACTCCTTTTTTCCTGGCTAGCCTATGAGCCTTAGCAGTAAAAAAACTATGATTAATGTACATATAGATGCTACTATGAACAGATACTTATGTGTTGAACATATATTTATGTATTTCTCAGAATTATGCCAGCTTTTAAAATCTGTAATTCAATAACTGGTTATTTTTCCATTGTTGGATTTTACAAAGTCATGTTTTTAATTATTTAAAAGCATTATTAAGTAAAATTGATAACTATCTATTTCCAGTTAAGTATGCCCTTGAGAAGTCTAAGCATTAGTTACATGAAAGCATAGGAAGTTTTACTGGTGGTGAATTATTTACATTGAAACAAATGATCTAAAAGAAAATTATACAGTTTCTGACATGATACCCACAGAACTTTAAACAATCATGACAAGTGTTCTTGTTAAATAATATCTAACAAGAGTGTGATTACTGACGAGTGCTGAAGAGTGTGATTGCATGCATGTTTGGCTTAGTGGCTTTTGGAAAATTGTAGTATCTTTCATTGGACACATTTTCAAAATGTTTGAGATACATTTTGAAAAAGTAGCACAAAATCAGCTCTGTTAAAAAAAAAATTGGATGGCCAAAAGTTTCCATTTTATATAGTAAGAAGACAATAATTTATTGTATAATAACTGCACTCTGACACATATTGTGGATATAATAATCTATGTATCTGACTCAGATTATTAATTTATCTCCACGATTGTAACCAAGATCAAATATTTGTTAAAACACCATTTGGATTGCTTGCCTATGTTGTATAAAGTTACAGAAATGAAAAAAAAAAAATTAAGGAAAGTGTTTTAGTATTTATTTTCCTTCTGATTCTATTAGCAATTTTCTCCCGCAATTAACAAAGGAATAATTATGACAATTAACAAGTCAACTGCTTTAAAAAT
>NW_007732941.1:99148-108564 GCF_000696425.1 Galeopterus variegatus | reverse complement strand
TAAAACACCATTTGGATTGCTTGCCTATGTTGTATAAAGTTACAGAAATGAAAAAAAAAAAAATTAAGGAAAGTGTTTTAGAATTTATTTTCCTTCTGATTCTATTAGCAATTTTCTTCCGCAGTTAACAAAGGAATAATTATGACAATTAACAATGTCAACTGCTTTAAAAAAGAAAACAGTATTTGGGAAAGTGAAAAAGGTTTTGAAACAATACCACAGTTTGACAGTAATTTAGATAATATTAGTTTGCAAAGACTTTCATCATCAAAGCTGAGAAAATAAACATAGTTTTCTGTATAATGTGATTTGAGCATTCAAATTCTATTTCTTTGGTGACTAGCTCTCCATCCCACCTCCACCCTCTGCTCAGATTACTAAAAGAGATTTATATTTAATTAGAATTCAAATTGAATTTACAACTATTCACTTAGGTTAATCTCTCAGAGCATTGAACGTCACACGTTTTAAGGTGATTTTTAAACAATAAATATGTAAGTTAGAAGTAAACAAGCATATATAAGAGAATCAATTTATCTCAACAGCAATTTTTATTAGAATCTTAGAGATTTATGTGTTCTACTATACCTAGGTAATAATTTCCTGCCAAAGACCCTAATTTCCATTCAGATAATGTCATACCAATCACACGACATGTGTGATTCTGTTATAACCGGACAGGAACAAGAACAGAAATTAAAGCTAAGCAATTTGTTGTCATTAGAAAGCATGGGCTGAAAATATTGTAAAAATTTTGAGTATTCTATCTTAATAATCATTGCATCTGCTAATCAATGTTAGAATTATTAAATTAGTACTTTATTAAATAATGGTTAATTTTATTTTTTCTTAATTATTCTATATAAGTAATGCTATCTCCTCAAAAATTTATAAGCTACTCAGAGAAAGAGCTTGGTTAGGTAACTTTGTGATCTTCTTCCCATTTCTATACCTACCCTTAAAAATATTTTTAGGATGCATACTTTTCAAATAAACATGCATTTGCATATTTTTCAAATAAACATGACATTAAAGTTCAACATTGGGAATTTGGGAACACAGTAGTGAAACTAAATATTAGGATGCAAAATGTGGTTATAAAAGAAATAATTGTGGGCCTATGAAAATCATGTTATTCCTTAGCAGATGCATATCCATGCATTATTTATTGTGGCAAGATAAGATACATCAAGAATAGATCAGATTTTAATGAATTCCTCTTCACTTAGTTTTTAAGTCCATGTTGCAAAATAACATTTTCATCCCAAATTTCACAGTATCCCAGGGACAAATGTGTTGTGCAAAGTGAACATGTGTTATTATAATAATAACCAAAATAGTTCTGCAAACGGTGAGCTGCCAGTGTTTAAAAAAAAAAGATTTACCAGACATCTAAGATTTTGTGTAAATGAAATAAAGTTACTGTTAACTGTTAATATCTGCATATAAAAAAATATTCTTGTGTAGGTCATGAAAAAAAACTAATTTTATTAAATATTAGAATGAGAATTGTAAGGATTGATATGAAATACCTGATGACAAAGAAAAACAAAAAATGGATCTTAAACAAAATGTTTATTTATGTTGAAAACATCTTTGCTATCCAGCAAATATTTAAATGCTCGGTCATTTGAAAACCAACAGAAAAAGATATGTCATTTGTTCAAAGGCATTTGATTTGGATTATCCCTTATAAAACCTTGAAAGTTTTCCTAAAATACGTATATCTAAACTGAAATATGATGCAATCATTTTTATGCAGAAAAAGCAAAGTGTATTTGATATTCAGAAACACTGGCAATTGACACACAATATTTAGTAATTTCAGTAATTAATTTAGTTAATAAGCCATTAAATAGCTATTATGTGCCAGGTACTATGCTGAACATAGACCACAAAAGTAAATGTCTGACACATCTCCACTCATACAACTTACAGTAGAGCAAGAAGAAACAGACATTATACAAATAATTACAAAAGCAATGATTTACTTGTGTGATAACAAAAGATAATTATTTTTTATGCAAATCCCAAACTTCTTCTGGATTTTTAGACCTTAAAAAAATAAGAGACTTTCATAAGTCCAAGTTTTTTAGTGAGTCATTAATATGGCTTATCTTTATTAAAAGCAAAGATGACAAAGAACAAAATGAATCTCTTATTAGAGAATTTTTCATTTAAATAGTATCTCTTTCAAGCATATTTCACCATGTTTTAGTTTGTCTGTTTTAATTACAGGAAGTCAGTGCCAATGCCTAATAATCAAAGTCTCAATTTTTCTGTAAAGCTAAGCAAGCAGGCTTTATGTCCTACTTTTCCCCCCAATGTTCATAGATTCTCAGAAAAAGGAGGTTATAAATGCATAAATTTAAGAAATTGTTTTTAAAGTGGTAGTATGGTCATTGCTTTTAAAATCAAGTCAAGAGCCAAAGGAAAACACAGTGATTCTATAAAAGCATATTGAAGCACATCTTGTTGTTACTTTCTTGAGTTTTAAGGATATAAGTGTCCCACAGGTAGTATTATTATACTAACAGTTTACCCAAAGGGGAAAAAAAAAAAAAAAATCAAAGTAAGCCAAAATTGGTGAGACTATTCAAGACCATATTTTTTACATGTCAACTTAAATTAACAAAATGGAAAATACCTGCTCATCCAGACATTTGAATCAACTCTAATATGGTAAAGGCATTGCAGAATCATTAACATGAACATTCATGAATTACAAAAAAAAAAAAAAAAGCATAACTTTTTGTTCATGTAATATTGGAATTTAAAAGCACTTTCAGTAATTTGATCTAATTGCCTCAAGAGGTGGGCCTGGTCTAGGATCAAAGAATTTCCAAGATTCTCTAGGTTCACAAAATAGGCTAATATTAAAATAGATACTCCTGATTACAATAGATTGTTGTCAGCAACAAAAAATGGCAATGACTTCAAATGTGGTATGTGAAAGAAAGTAGAGCTGAGATGCTGGATACCGATCAAGCTTTACTAAAGGGAAAGAATCTGCCGGGCTTTCCTCAAAATGGAGGACAGCACCAGGTGTGGGGGTGAGAGAGCTTACATAGGGCACCAAGGGCTGGCTGATACCATCAAGGAGGGACATTATGCTAATGTGGAAGCTGTGTGACCAGGGTGGAGAATTGCACCCTTGCGGAAGCTAAAGGGTTTCTATTTCTCAGAAATCATGAGGTTTCTCATAAAGGGAAGGGGGGGTTGGGATCATTTTGTGCTTGGCCTTACCTGAAATGGCACCAGTTATGTTCAGAACCTATCAGTATGTGTTAGTCAGCTTGGGCTGCCATAACAAAATACCATGAACTGGGTAGCTTAAACAACCAAAATAAATTACAGTTCTGGAGGCTGGAGGTCCGAGATCAGGGTGTAAGGTTGGGTTCTTATGAGGGCTCTATTTCTGGCATCTCTCTCTGTACTTGTATGGCCTTTCCTTGCTGCATGCACATAAAGAGATCTCTCTCTCTCTTCCTCTTTTTCTAAGGCTACCAATACTGTAAGATTAGGATCCCACACTCATGATTTCCTTTAACTTTAATTACCTCCTTAATTACCTCTAAGGCCCTATATCTAATACAGTCACATGGGGTTTAGGGAGTCAACATGGAACAATTTTGGGTAAAAGCAATTCAGTCCCTAAAATTCCACCTCTAGCCCCCCAAATTTTATGTCCTTAACACATGCAAAATATGTTTATTCCACTTCGACAGCCCCTAAAGTCTTAATTTATTATAGCATTAAGTCTAAATTCTAAAGTCCAAAGTTTTATCTAAATACAGTCTCAATCAGACATGCAAGAGATCCAAGGTACCATTCATCCTGAAGCAGAATTCCTCTGCACCTGTGAACCTATAAAACCAGACAAATTATGTGCTTCCAAAATACAGTGATGAAACAGGTATTGGATACACCTTCCTATTTCAAAAGGGAAATATAAGAAGGAAGAAAAAAGTGATGGATCCCAAACAAGTCCAAAACCTAGCAAGGCAAATTCCTTTAGATCTGAAGACTCAAATCTTTGGTTTGATGCTCTGCCCTCCAAGCCCACTGGGATGGCAGTGTCACTTCCATGGCTCAAAGAAAGAGTCCCATCCATGCAGCACTTCCAGCCCAGGGTCCCCCACCCAAGGCTCTGTTGAGCAGTCAATCCCCCAAGGCTACAGACATAGGCCATCTGGCCTCTTGAAACAAAGTTGGTGGCTCTGATGATGTCTCAACTGCCTTTGGGTCACTTTTCCCTCCTCTTGAAAAATAGTGCATTTGTAGCTGAATAGCTCTATCATTCTGTCTCAGATCCTAGAAGTCTAACAACCTTTCTTCATTTCATCCTGTCTCCTTCCTCTTCAGTCCATGTTTCTGCTCATATAATCCCATAAATTATTTACTGAGTGATAGTCCAGCCACACCATTGATTTTCTCTTTAGTATGTGTTTTCTCTTTTTTCACAATATACATAGGCTGAAAATTTACCAAAACTTTAAATTATGGTCCCTTTTCGCTTTTTTTTTTTTTTTTTTCCAATTTCTCTCTCTTCTTTCGCATGTTACTATATGCAGTCAGGAGAAACCAAGCCACTCCTTCAGCACTTTGCTGAAAAATCTCCTTAGCTAAATATCCAGTTTCACTGCTTGCAAGTTCTACCTTTCACAAAACACTAGAAAACAGTTCAGCCAAGCTCTTTCCTACTTTTTTTTTAATTGAAACATATTGATTATACATATATATGGAGTATAGAGTTATATTTCAATACATGTATATGATTTGTGATGATTGAATCGGGATAATTAGCATATTCATCATTACAAAACTTAATCACTTTTTGTGATGTGGACATTTGATTTCCTCTCTTCTAGCCATTTGAAAACGTGCTGTAAATTATTGTTAATTATATATGTCTTGCTTGACTGTGTACCAATAGAACATATTTTTCCTATCTAGCTGTAATTTTGTGTACATCAACGAACTTCCTACTATCCCCCTTCCCTCCCCTTCCCTACCTCTAGTAGCCACAGCTCTACTCTCTCTTTCTAAAAGTTCAACTTGTTATTACTAATTTATCCATTTTAAATTTTTGCTTAGTTTTTTGTTTTCGTTTTTGTTTTAGCTCCCACATATGAGTGAGAACATGCTTTGCTACTTTTTAACAAGGATCTCCTTTCATTTAGTTTTAAATAACATGTTCCTCATTACTGTCTGAAATCTCACTACAATCACCCTTAAAATCCATATTTCTAGCATGCACCTCAAAACTATTCTAGCCTCTACCCAATACCAAATCTTCTCCCGTTGCTTATTTGTTACAGTAGCATCCCACTTCTCAGTGACAATATCTGAGTTAGTCAGGCTGCTCCAGAGAAACAGACCCAACAGGGCGTGTGCACGTGTGCGTGTGTGTGTGTGCGTGTTTGGAATTGGTGTATGCAATCATGAGAGGTCTGGAGATCTACAACTGACAAACGAGGACAATCAATGTGTTGTTCCACTCCAAGTCTGAAGGCCCGGGAACCAAGAAAGACATTGTTCTAAATCCCAGTCTAAATGCTGGCAGGTTTGAAACCCAAGAATACAACTGACAAACGAGGACAATCAATGTGTTGTTCCACTCCAAGTCTGAAGGCCCGAGAACCAAGAAAGACATTGTTCTAAATCCCAGTCTAAATGCTGGCAGGTTTGAAACCCAAGAAATGCCAATATTTTAGTTTGACTCTGAAGGCTGGAAGAGATTGATGTCCCAGTCACAAGCAAATAGGCAGCAAAACTTTCCTCTTCTTCACAGGTGGTTCAGCCTTTTGTTCTATTCAGGCTTTCAACTGATAAAACAAGGACCTCTCACATTAAGGAGGGCATACTGCTTTACACAATTTACTAATACAAAGGTTCATCTCATCCAAAACCACATTCATGGACACACCCAGAGTAATGTTTGACCAAATATCCAGACACCCAGTGGCCCAGTCAAGTTGATGCGTAAAATTAATCATCACATGGTATATATTTTTTTACTTTAATTTTCTTACCAAACAGATAAGTAAATTTTCCTTAAGAATTCAAAGATGTATTAAAAAGCAGTAAATTTTATTTAGTTGTTGGTAGAATTATTAAGTTGCTAAATTAGTGTGCAAATTATATTATTCTCATAATGGCATGTATAGGTTATTGTAGGTTGATAAATAAATACATGAATAGATAGATAAGTATATAAATAAATGTAACAAGCCAAAAATAATATCCAAAATAAGATTTAAATTAGTAAAAATTAAGCTAGACAGGTTGATATTAAAGTTAATATAAAAAGTAGACATGTAAACTAGCCTGAAAAAATTTACTATTTTTGAGTACATTGTTTTATTGAAATTAATAATATACTTTGAGTTATTTTCTTAGTGGCTGCTCTGATGATTACAATATACATTTTAATTTATCAGTATCTACTTAAAGTTAATACTAATTTTAATTCCAGTAATATATAGACATTTTCTTCAATATAGCTCTATTCCTCTCTCGTTTGTGTTATTATTGTCACATATGACTAATATGTTATTAGACAAACAACACAGAAACTTTCTGGCCTCCATAATTTCTGATGAGATTTCAAAGTTTAATCTTATTTTGTTTCCATTGTACATGATGAGCTCTTTTTCTCTTGCTGCTTTCAGATTTATTCTTTGTCATTGGCTGACTACAGTCTGACTACAGTGTGTTCAGATGTGGACCTCTTCATTTTTATCAGATAAACTTTGAAATTCATTGAGCTTTGGGGGTATATAGATTAACATTTTTCATCAGATTTGGTAGTACTGGTCCTTATTTCCATGGATATTTCTCTGCCTCTTTCTCTCTTTCCTCTTCTTTTGGAACTCTCATTATGTGCATGTCAGTACACTTCATTTCTCTGTATCAGCTTAAATTAGTGATCAGCCAATCACTGACATTTTGCTTAGTACTGCTCAGTCAATGCAGCTTCCATGCTTTGCCACTATATCTGTGTGTTGATGGAGAATGCATTCATAGTTCAGGAAGTTTACAAATCTGTTGCACATTCAGCCAGAAATTAGCAGCTTTCAAGTACTTATTTGCAAGTACTAAGCAAGTGCTGCCTTATACTTGCGTGCACTCTTCTGGACTACTAGAGAGGATTGAGATTATAAGAAGTTCCTATTTGGCTGTTTTGCTCCTTAGACCTTCTTATTAAATTTCTGACTGTATTGCCATTTTGTGTGCCTCTAGTAATATCATAGAGAAATCAGCCTCCCCATATTTCTTACCACTGTGATTTCAATTGTTTGCAACAATACCCCTGTATGTGAAATATTCTATGCTCTCCTCCATATAAAGTCAGCCCACTTGGGCAATACCACAGACCACAAATCTTCATAGCCTGCAACATCCATTCTGGAAAGAACCTCTGCAACATGGATTTTAACTGTGAGATATATAGGAGCTGCCAATCCTCACGGGATACCTTAGGTGCAAAGTATTGAACTTCTGCAGCATAGAGGTAGGAGAAAGGGGAACAGCCTCTGACTTAAAAATCAAAGTTTCCCATTGTCCTTACTGAGATTCAGTACATATTCTTTAATAAATTCTTCTCAATTTAGTGATGCCTTTTGGTAAACTTCCATACTGTAATGGTTATTTTAAACAATCTATTACATTTTTATCACTGTTTCTCTGATGAGAATATTTCCCAGGATACTCACAGAGCTATTTTAGAGTTACCATCCCAAGGCAAATTATATATAGGGGTTTTGTACTTAACATGGGAATGAAAGAGAATAAATTCATTTTCACTCTGGAAATATGCTAATCAATTAAGAGTTTATCAAAACATTAAAATATTAATACATAATAAAATAATTTAAAATAGATCCTACATTTTGTTAAACACGTATAAGCAATGGAGGTTGTTTGCTTTATTTTTTAAAGGAATAGCTAAGTTTTTTATTTCTTGACAAACACAAACTTGCTGATTTTACATGACAAAGTAGCAAGACAAGTTAAGCCTCCCAATACTCATTTAGTATAACTATTTTTAATACCATTCCAAGCTGGGTACATATTTGTTATTTATAATATTTCTTTTACCCAGAAAGCAGAATCTGAGTATTTAGAGTTCACAGATACCTAGAATTACTAGTTGTGTTTCAATATCCTAAGCAGTCAAGATAATTTCTATATTCAGGCTTTTCAGTATATATTAAAACAATCAAATAGAATTTAACATGAACATTTGTTTAGTTCAAATGTTTATCTTCTATTAAGTGACCACTAAAGATGCCACATAGATCTTATGAGTTTTATTTTTCTGCTAAATTTGTTAATTAAAAAAGAAGTATATTATAGATAGTAATATTTTTAAAAAAATTGTAATTTTATACTTTTAAAATTGCTTATAATTTAGGGAGATTTTTCCATGAAATATATTTTGGATTTTTTTTTAAATTGTGCATTATTGTATGTGTTCCATGTAAGTATGAACAGCCTTATTTGCACACAATCTATTTGTATTCTTTTTTGTATTTGATCTATTTTTATTTTATTTGCATAAAATTTATTAGAATTTTTTAGCAGTGAACATCAGGTGACAAAAGTTTTACTTTCAAACTTGAAAAAACAATGTTAGTAGCATGGAAATAATGGTTTAATTTATGTATATATTTAGAAACAAAATTATTAGACTACACTACATGTGAAAAATCATGAAAAATAATGTAGTTTTCAATTAATTAGAAAATAACTTTGTCTTTAGCTATTTTGAAATATAGATTACTATGTTGTTAACTCTAACTATCCAACCATACAATTGAACAACAAAACATATTCTTGCTATTTAACTGTGGCTTTGTACACACTGACTTGCCTCTTGCTATCAACCCCTTCCCCTTCCTTTCCAGAAGTTTTTGAATGTTCTTATCACAAAGAAATGATAAATTTTTAAGGTGATGGATATGCTAATTACCCTGATCTGGTCATTACACAATGAATATATGTATTGAATTATTATGTTGCATCCCATAAATTAAAAATAAACAATTAAAATAAATAATTAATTAAAAATTATCTGTCTTTATACATGTGAATCCATACCGAAGACAAAACAAAACAATAGGTTCTCACAGTGATGGAAAACTGATTGTATTTTTTATTGATTAATTGAAAGATTGGAGATTTTAAGAAGAATGCAAAAATTCTGACTCTGTTAATGAGAACTCAGTACAAATTGTACTTATAAAAAGATAATTTCAATTTTATTTTTCTTTCTGCCTTACAAATAATAGGACAATTTACAACTTTCTTAGAATCTGTACGATGCTAGGTTTCTTTCTTTCTTTCTTTCTTTCTTTCTTTCTTTCTTTCTTTCTTTCTTTCTTTCTTTCTTTCTTTCTTTCTTTCTTTCT
>NW_007732941.1:93827-98148 GCF_000696425.1 Galeopterus variegatus | reverse complement strand
CTCTCTCTCTCTCTCTCTCTCTCTCTCTCTCTCTCTCTCTCTCTCTCTCTCTCTCTCTCTCTCTCTCTCTCTCTCTCTCTCTCTCTCTGAATAAAAGCATCATCTCAGTCCCTTTGGTGACATTTTTCAAATTATTATCCAGGAACCACATACCCTAGAGTCACAAGGGAGACTACTTATTAAACTCACGGTTTTCCAGATCCCACTTAAAACTCACCAAATCAGAATCTCTGAGGTCTGGACAATGGCAGTGTGTGCTTAAGAGTCTTTCCAGGTGATTCTTAATGCTCATGAAAGGTTTTCCAGATCCCACTTAAAACTCACCAAATCAGAATCTCTGGGGTCTGGACAATGGCAGTGTGTGCTTAAGAGTCTTTCCAGGTGATTCTTAATGCTCATGAAAATGTGACAAAAGGCAGAAGAGAACACAATAATCAGGAGTTACTGACTGCTCCGATGCTGAATGTGTACTGCTTGTCTTCTATTATCTCCTAATCTTTAAAGTACACCCATTATTATTCCCTTCTAAGATCATAAAGTAAAAGCTCAGATAGAATTGTTTATCTTATATTGTATGACTTTTAAATAAGTATTTTTAAATTGTGTCTGCATCTGTAGGGAATGAAAACTTCATTCTACACCTTCCAGGTTCCTGTCTTGGTCTCTGTGACAAAAGACAGAATAACAAAAGAAAAACAGAAGTTCATTAACTTATACATCTCATTACACCTGAGAGAAACTCAGGGATAAGTAACCCCAAAGGGATCTTTAGAGTTTAGGTTTATATACTCTCTTCAGCTAAAGGAAAAGGGATTTGGGGCTTCAGGGTGAGGGAGGCAAGTCATGAGGTAACAGGAAAAGTGTGAAAAACAGGGATAAGGTTTTTAGGCAAGATTTAAGTCAATGCTTTCTCCATTGGTAAGAGTCTCATGGGATTAACAGTCATCCTTCTCTTCCTCGTACAGAAAGGGAGACACCATTATAAATGGAGATTCCTTTATAACTAAGTTTCCCTTATAAGTGGGAAGCATATGCTCTGCCTTCAGAATTTCTCCTGTGTCTACTGTTTCTCAAAATAATCAGCTCAAAATTAGTTTTATTCCAAAGAGATATATTTTAAGGTGATAAATTCTGGTCTCCTACACACAACCAGAGAGATTGTTTAACTATGCAATGCATAGCCATACAAAAATTTAAAGTGGAAAAACAGGTATTTGAATGAATGGAAAGATTAGCTTTGAAGCACAAGTTGGTATTCCTCATCCCCAATGCACATTATGCAATATCCAAACACATATCTCAAATGGTTAAGTTCATGATTGTTTTCATGTCATTAAAACATATGTGTAACTACCCAGACAAATTAGAAAAATAAACAATGCAGTAACATCTATATTCTGAAAACAAAGTTTCGGCCCTACTAACTATATGGTAGTCTTGACAATAAATTCGGAAGCAATGCATTCACTTTGATATGCCTACTACCATGTTGTAAAATAAGTATTAACTAAACGTTTCTGTCCAGAGTAGCTAAGATACAGTATCCCATCTCTTGCTGATGTCTGCATAATTCTTTTGACTAAAAAGAAAAAAAAAAAAAATTGGATAAAAGTGACTAGAGAAATGTAACCTAAGTTTGTTAGGCAGCTCTTGTTTCTTAGCCTTANAAAAAAAAAAAAATTGGATAAAAGTGACTAGAGAAATGTAACCTAAGTTTGTTAGGCAGCTCTTGTTTCTTAGCCTTATTTGTGTTATGTGGCAAGATAATGGTCCTGCTATCTCACTGAAAACTAGAAAAAATAACAGTTCATTCTCTTTTCCTGAAGAACACCTCTCAATGTATTAGGAATATCTTATTGTTAACATAATGATGAAGAAAGTTTAGCACTCAAATATCTAAAATTGAGATTTGTGAGGGCTTTTTTTTTAGCTCTGTAAGGTTTATTAAAATGAAAATTAATTATTATGGAAATTGAATTATACATATGCCAAAATACCGACAATGAATTTTTAAAAGTGTTTTCTTAAATCACTGCTAAGCAAAAAAAGAAACATATCTATACCCAGGCCACTAAATGATATGCAGATTAGTTTTACTTGATAGTCACCTCTGATTGTCTTAGTAACAAATTTCAAATCTGTGCCAAACTTAATGCAACCATTTTACTTTTAAGACCTTTCTAACTTTGCAAGTCATTGATTTTTTATTCTTTGGTCTTAATACATTCACCGCTGATGTTACATCCATCACCAATTAAACACCTGTGCTATGCAATGTTGTGCTGATCCATTGTGGAAATTTCCAAAAGAATACATTATAGTTTTATGGATTATTCACAATACTCCCATTAAAACCAGTGGGAATCACATAGCTAATTCCCTAAGTTCTAGAATGAAAATTGCCCCATGCTGCTCAATAGTCTTCCAAATTTCTCATTTTACCTGGTGTGCCAAATGCTGATAAATGAATTGTGCCACCTGATTTTGGCACATATTTATCTAAATAGCAAAGGAAAAAAAGAAAAACAGTATGGTGTCATTTGTGTCTTATAAGAATTCATACCATTTTATAGGTCGGAAATATATAAGTAATAGTTAAAAAGTTATTGACCAAAGATAAATTAATATTTTGAAATTACTTTTATTATGAGAAAAAATCTAAAAAATTGTTTAAGTGACACATAGGTCATAATACTTTTAGACCAGTGCTTCATGAATGTGGTAAAGATGTGAACTTCAATATGAGAGCAATATTTGGCTTCACTAGCAGCTAAGAGAACTGAATATTTGCTATTTTTGATATAGCGACCCATTCTTCTCCTTTTGCCTGTGTTTTGTGAGAAACGCTAAAAGCTTTAATTTACAGTAAAAAAAAAAAAATTATGTTGTAATTCTTAGTGTAGTCTCAAACAACAAGAAATCATTGCTAAATACTGTAAAACTAACAAGTAAATGAGGAAAAAAGAATTAAAAGGCATCTTACCTACAAGAAGGAAAAAAGGAGATAAAAAGGAACATATAACAGGCAGAACAAATACAAAATGAAGTGTTTTAATGTTAATATGGACTTAATATGTTTAAGCCCGAACACATTACTATTTACATCAAAGATTATCTATTGGTTTAAAAAAACAAAATGACCCTATTATATGATCCATATAAGAGACCCATAAGGATAGAAAATATTTAAAGAAAAAGACAAGAAAGATATATCATTTAAACACTAAACAAAAGAAAGGAAAACTGTTGTAGCTTTACTAATTTATGGCCATATAGACTTTAAAGCAATAAGCATAACTAAAGACAAGGAAAGCTTCTTCATAATAATAAATGGACAATTTATCAGGAAAATGTAGCAACCCTAAGTTCCCATTTACTTTATAGTATAAACTCCAAATATAAAAGGTAGAAAAGAAGACAAGTGGGCAAAGTTAATTCAATTCTATTACTTTGTATGTAGAATATTTTAACTTTATGATTTTTAAAAATCACATACTTGATTTATACAGTAACCATCCTATTCTATACATATTCATGCAGTCTAATGAATATTCAACTGAGGGGGTGGTCCCCGGTTATGTAACTGGTTAAATAACATTGTTGGGAAAATTCAAAATTAATTCTTTCAATAGCTTGTTTTGCCTTTTAAACAGAACCTGTTTATTATTTACTCATAATCAACTGCACTCCCGCTTTTGTAAACGTGCTTGCTTATTGCACTGGCTACCCGAATGCTGAGAAAATGAAAATTACTACTGCACTAGCTACATGAATGCTGAGAAAACAAAACTTAAAAGAACCTGAAGAGTCTGACTATATAAACCCTTTAAGACCTAAATTCAGGGCTTAGATCTTAGAGCATTAGCTCATATGGGCCCGCTGGCGTAATAAAATACCTCACTCTCCAACCCTCTGAGAACTGACTGCTTCTCTGTGAGTCCATTCCATAACATTTTCTGGTACATTGGCTCAGAAGCTATTTGGACTGGCCCCTTGAGCCACCAGTCTGGGTGGGATGACCAGGTAGATAGTCAGTGCTGTGAAAGACTGAGGAGGCACCACCCGACCATTTTGTCAGAACCTTGAACAATGGGACCTTACTGATCCTGGGGAGTGCCTGTCCAGATGGACTTAATGGAGGGAAGGACCAGTCAGACCCCCACCATCTGCAGGACAGGTAGGAGCCCCCACACACACCATATTCAGCTCAGTTCAGGCCTGCATCCAGGCAGAAGGGGAGCTTAATCACCTCCTAGAGGGCCTCCCTGAAGGTGTGTCTGTTTAAGGATGACCATCTGTCTAAGGACCTTGTAGTGAGGTC
>NW_007732941.1:90906-93401 GCF_000696425.1 Galeopterus variegatus | reverse complement strand
TGTCTGTTTAAAGATGTCCATCTGTTCAGATCAGGTCAAGATTGGGGGAGGGAAAAGTATTTTGACCTCAGTGTGAATGTAGTCTGAATGTTTAGGCTATGCTGCAGTTTCTGAGTGGGTTCTAACCTGTGGTTCCATGGTCATGTCATATGGCATAATGGTGATTCCAGTCCTTGGTGGACTGGACCAGATCTGGCCTTTATACGGATACACATTAGCCAAGATGGATCTAAAGTCCCTCAGGGGATGCAGCCAGGAGGATGCCAGTTTGTTTCCCTTTCCAAAAGGGAGAGAGAATTCCCCACCCTTTGTCTATTTGTGCCTCCATTGTAGGGAAGGATCTAGGAGAGGTCCCACATATAGCAGAGGGAAAGCCTTTGTTTATGTCTGAATGCCCTCTAGTGCCTCCAAAAGAGAAGCAAACACTTCTTTTCAGACCTAGGCAACATTTACTTGACTCTCAAGGAGAGAAACATCCTTTTCTGTTGTTTACTCTGGGAGATCAGTTGCCCATTCTGCCATGGAATTTCCCTCCCCATGCATGAGTTCCATACATCCCCAGGGTTGAAACCCCCACTCAACCACTTAGAAGGGAACCCAGATTGGCCCCATACCCTAGTACACCTTTCTGTCACTGTCCAACTTTCTCCCTCCACCTCTATTCTCCCAGAATTTGGTCAACTGCCTATGGCAAGGAGGCCCAAGTCTATGGGCTGTTGGTCTCTGTGTACACCCTACAAATCCAGCTGTTGGTCTCTGTGTACACCCTGGTCTGCCAGGTAACAAAAGACTCAGGCTCTCATTTCCCTTATGCCTGGAAACCTTGCCATCTGGCACATAAAATCAGGACAGTCCCCTCATTGCAGTCCCTAGCTGCCCATAGACTTCTTACACCAGTTTATGAGAGAGCCATTTGGGAGATCTGGACCTTTGTTGAATGGCAATACCAACGTTATTTGGGATATAAATGCTTGAGGCAGGTGCAGGAGGCTAAAGCTAAATATGGAAACAAGTGCTTCAAAACCTACTGTCCTTGAATGTATGTTAAAGAAGGGCTACTCTGGGAAGTATGGTATTAATATGACCCCGAGGAAGCTCAGGACCCTATGTGAATTGGAATAGCCCATCTTTGGCATCAGGCAGCCTTCAGAAGGGACCCTAGACCTCTCAAAGTTTTGAGCAGTTTATGAGGTCATAACAGGGGAATTAGGGCACCTGGACCAATTTCCATACATAGACTCCTGGTTGGCAACAGTTCTGGCCCTGCTGCCCTGGATCCAGTTCTGTGTTCATAAGGGAAAATGTAAGGTTCTCACTGCATGGGCAGTTTGAATGTCATAAAGCAGCCAGCAAGAAACAAAAAGGCCTCTATATCAAGGAGATCCAGATGAGGAACACTTGCCCCCACCATATCCTGCTCCTTCAGGGATGCCTATATCCAGGCACTCCCTGCTATAAAGCCCTCCGGCCTCAGTACCATTGCTCCACTGGCATCACCACCAGAGAGTCCTGAAATGATGGGAGTGTGACTCTGCTCTGCCCAACATGTCCCAGCCTCCAGATGTCCCTGTGGGAGACCCAAGGCCCGCAGCAGATCAACCCACATGGCAGCATATAGCCAGGGTGCCCCCTGTTCTACTATCAGCCCTTTACAACTATGGATCTCATGAATTGGAAACACCATACCCCATCATATTCAGAAAAAAACCAGGCTCTCATCAATCTCTTGGAGTCGATTTTTCTCACCTATCAGCCCACCGAGGAAGAATGTCATCAGCTACTCCTTACCCTTTTCAACACTGAGGAATGACAAAACATCCTGTAAGGAGCCAGGAAATGGTAAAAAGACCAGGTGCCTGCAGCCACCCTGGATCCCAAGACCTGGGCAAATGATGCAGCACTGGATGCTGCACCGAACTGGGACTTCAACAAAGAAGAAAGGAAAAATTGACCTGCCAATATAGAGAGGCCTTCCTCCAATGGCTGAGAGCAGGGGCCAGAAAACCCAAAGCAATCTATCATGACCCAGAATCTGGATGATCCACCCACAGAGTTCTATGAAAGGCTCTTCAAGGCTTTCTGGGTCTACACACAATTTACTCCTGAGGCAGCTGAGAATCAATGGATGGTCAATGCAGACTTTGTGGCAACATCCATCACAAACTTCAAAAGCTGGAAAGTTTTGCTGGGATTAATGCCACACAGCTCCTGGAGGTGGCCAAAAGGTATTTGCCAATCAGGACTGGGAGGCCCAAAAGGAGGAAGGTAAACTTCTAAGACAAAAAGTGGCACTCTTAGCAGCAGCTCTCAATCTAGTCCAAAACTCTGCATCTAAGAAGAACCCCTGCTGACAAGGACGATCACCCCTACAATACGACCAGTGTGCTTACTGTAGGGAGCTTGGCCACTGGAAAAATGAATGTCCAAAAAGGGGAGAAAAATCCAAAGGCAAGATGCCCAAAGCAAGACACACTCTGAGGGAAGAAAATATGAGC
>NW_007732941.1:88796-90525 GCF_000696425.1 Galeopterus variegatus | reverse complement strand
CACAGCTCCTGGAGGTGGCCAAAAGGTATTTGCCAATCAGGACTGGGAGGCCCAAAAGGAGAAAGATAAACTTCTAAGACAAAAAGTGGCACTCTTAGCAGCAGCTCTCAATCTAGTCCCAAACTCTGCATCTAAGAACCCCTGCTGACAAGGACGATCACCCCTACAACACAACCAGTGTGCTTACTGCAGGGAGCTTGGCCACTGGACAAATGAATGTCCAAAAAGGGAAGAAAAATCCAAAGGCAAGATGCCCAAAGCAAGACACACTCTGAGGGAAGAAAATATGAGCCTGAACCATTGAGCCAAGAGTTCCAGGACCTCATTGGCTTTGCACAGATGGACTCAGATTAGGGGAGACTGAGCTTCCTGTTCATGGGCCCCCAAGGACCCATGGTCAAAATGATGGTAGGGGGCTAACCTATGACTTTCATAGTGGACACCAGGTCAGCACACTCTGCACTGACCAGCCCAGTGGCCCCATTCTCAGGCTGAAAAGCCACCATTATTGGTGCTATGGGGACACAAGTGGGCCAGCTATTCTGCAGGGCCAGTACTTGTCACCTCAGGGGTCAAATGGTGACTCATGAATTCCTATATTTGCCTGACTGTCCAGTACCTACCAGGAAGAGATTTGATGGAAAACTAGCGGCACAAGTAACCTTTGCACCCAGTGAGGCAGCCTGTTTGAACTTACATAACCAGAAGACCTTAGTAATGGCTATGATAGTGCCCAGGGAAGAGGAGTGGTGCCTATACATCAAGGCCAAAGAAGACTCAAAACTACAACCATTGGACCACTTAAGAGACTGCTTCTTTAGAGACTTTCTCTCCATCTGGGTGGAAATAGGACCTCTGGGTATGGCAAAGAACCATGCCCCTATAATTATAGAACTGAAACCAGGGGCCACACTGGTCAGGGTAAAACAATACCCAATCCCCCAGGAGAATTCAACTGGGAATCCAAGAACACATCCACTGGTTACAAGAAGCTGGAATCCTGGTGAAATGCCAATTGCCTTGAAATAGTGCAGACTTTGAACCCAGCCACATTCCTACCTGCTGAGTTTGGCTCCCCAGACCATGACTGTGAAGAACTAATGGATGAAATATACTCCAGCAGGCCCTATTTGATGGACTTGCCTTTGACTGACCCAGACTGACCCAGACATGGAAATGTTTACAGACAGGAGCAATTACATTCAGGAAGGACAACAATGATCCGGATATTTGGTAACAACTCACAAAGAGGTGGTAGAGACAAAATCCTTGCTACAAGATTGGTTAACACAGCAAGAGGAGCTATGGGCACTAATCCAAGTGCTCAGACTCTTGGAAGGAAAACAGTTTAACAATTACACTGACTCTAAATATGCTTTTGCAACCTTACACCTCCATGGGTCCCTATAAAAAGAAAGAGCCTGCTAATGGCAGTGGGAAAGACAATCAAGAAAAAGGAAGAAATTCTCCAGCTCCTCGAATCAGTATGGGCATCCACCCAACTGGCTGTTATACACTGCAGAGGACACCAAAATGGGACTGACAGGATCACTGAAGGAAGCCAACTGGCTGACCAGACAGCCAAGAAAGCAGCTGCCCAAACGGAGCCTTCCACAGACCAGAATGAGATTACCAAAATTATGCTGGTGCCAGAGATGGCATAACAGCTAAAGTACACAAAGGAAGAGACACAATGGGCAGAAAAAGAAAGCATAATGAAAACCCCTGA
>NW_007732941.1:86865-88422 GCF_000696425.1 Galeopterus variegatus | reverse complement strand
ACGGAGCCTTCCACAGACCAGAATGAGATTACCAAAATTATGCTGGTGCCAGAGATGGCATAACAGCTAAAGTACACAAAGGAAGAGACACAATGGGCAGAAAAAGAAAGCATAATGAAAACCCCTGAAGGATGGTGGAAGCCCCCAGACCACAGACTAATGATTCCTCAACAACTGGCCCACTGACTAGTCCTGGAGTATCACAAACTGACTCACTGGGTAAAAATGGCCCTGGAGGCCATGTTGAGTCATTACTGTTTCATCGAAAGATTGGCTTCCCTCTTTGTTTCATTGCAAGATTGGCTTCCCTCTGTACCCAGGTCAGATTCCAATACCCGACCTGCATCCAAAACAATGCCAAGCAAGGGCCCCAGCCAGCCCTCCAAGTCCAGACAGTCAGGACATCACCCTTTGAGGGTCTGGTAGTGGACTTCACTAAAGTAAAGTCTTGCAAGGGTTACAGATATTTGTTAGTAATGATATGTTCATTCACTGGATGGATGGAGGCACTGCCCACATGTCCCAAGCAATCCCGGGAGATCATGAAGTCCCATTTAAGAGAAATTTTCCCAAGATAGAGACTCCCTCTAACTATATGATCAGACAATGGGCCAGCATTTGTTGCAGAGTTCATTCAAGGACTGGCCAAAATGCTGGGGAAACGATGGAAGTTCCACATAGCATACCAGCCACAGAGCTCAGGGAAAGTAAAATGCATGAACCAGACCCTAAAGACTACTTTAGCCAAGCTTTGCCAGGAGACAGGGCTACCCTGGAAAGATATGCTTCCCTTAGCTTTGTTACAGGTCCTATGTATGTTGCGGCCAACAGGATATTCCTTTTTGAAATCATGTATGGGAGACCACCCCCACTTGTAGCTAGACTTCAGGGGTATCCCCACCAGTTGGGGAGATGCAAATATCAATACTTGCAGCCTCTGGCCAGGACCTTTGGACAGATAATCATGACAGTTTTTAAAAGAGCTCCCATTCCTTTAGGAAATTGGGCACACCAGTTCCAACCTGGTGACACAGTATGGATAAAAGACTGGAAAGAGGCTCCCTTAAAATTTATTTGGACAGGGCCACATATACTAACTACCCCTACTGCAGTTAAGGTTGCAGGTTTATTTTCTTGGATCCATCATACATGGGTAAAACAGGTGGCTTCTTCAGATTATGCCATCTCATGGTCCATGAAGGCTGATCCCTCTGACCTGCTCAAGATCCAGTTCCAGAGATGCCCCACCAATCGTCAGCACCCTGCCTTCATCACACTGGAAGCTGACCAGTCCATGCAAGGCTGAAGACTGAGGAATTGGTGAACCCTGCTTCAGCTGATCTATGCATGGCTGAAACCTGAGGATCTTGCTGCTGTCAGACATAACAAGTACACTGATTTATTTTTATGAAATGATAAGCATATGTCACGCTTTGACTTTCGTTTTCATTGTGTGGCTTGTTTTTCTTTTTGCTATAGGATCGACATCAGTAACCCCAGAGGATTGGAATACTACAGAAAAGTTTTTGCTAATATTTCTCTATCTCCTGTCAACAG
>NW_007732941.1:85887-86594 GCF_000696425.1 Galeopterus variegatus | reverse complement strand
CCAGAGGATTGGAATACTACAGAAAAGTTTTTGCTAATATTTCTCTATCTCCTGTCAACAGAATGTTTCTTAGCCATCTCATGGTGGCAGTGTGCCTTCTAAAAACAAGCCTTTCTTTGCCCCCCATGCACCTGCCATAACTACTAGAGACCTGGTTGTCATAACGCCATAGTAGAACCTAAGAGCACACAAAAGAATGTTTTCTATTACCTCTCAAAAACAGAAACTCTGAAGATGATGCTTATTCCAATGCTTAGAGAGAGCATCAAAGGGGGAAAATATTGTGAAAATTCAAAATTAATTCTTTCAATAGCTTGTTTTGCCTTTAAAACAGAACCTGCTTATTATATCAGCTTTACTCATAATCAACTGCTTGCACTCCTGCTTTTGTAAATGTACTTGCTTATCACAATGGGTACTGCACTGGCTACCTGAATGCTAAGAAAATGAAAATTACTACTGCACAAGTTACATGAATGCTGAGAAAACAAAACTTAAAAGAACCCAGAAGAGTTTGCGTAGATAAACCCCATAAGACCTAAACTCAGAGCTCAGATCTTGGAGCACTAGCTTATCTGAGCCTGACCTGACTTTCCAACCTTCTGAGTGCTAACCACGTCTCTGTTGAGTCCATTCCATAACAAGATAGCCTTGTAGATGCTCAGTTGGTCTCTTTGGAGCATGCTCACTGGTCAACTTCCAACATA
>NW_007732941.1:80493-84650 GCF_000696425.1 Galeopterus variegatus | reverse complement strand
AATAAATTTTGTTTTCTTACAAATTACCCAGTTTCAGGTATTTTGTTGCAAACAATAGAAACAGATTAATACACTATTCTAAGAACTTTCTTCATTTACTCTGGATGATAGGAGGCCATTAGAGAGTTTCGAACAAAGGGACAACAGTATCTGACATTATAAAAGACTCTTCTGGCAGTTGGGTTTAAAATAAACTGGTAGAAGAAAGAGGGATGAGTGAAATTAAGGAAGACAGGAGCTTAGTGTAATCATCCAGGGGGTGGTTTGGCTTGTAAGAGAGTGGTATTACTGAAGGCAGTGAGAACGTATCAGACTTCAAATGTGTTTTAATAGTACAGCTGACAGGATTTGCTAACTGGCAGGACGTAGAGTGCAAAAGAGAGAGAAGTCTCAAGTATGACTTCAAGTTTGAGCATTTAGAAGGATGGAGTGGTATTTTACTGAGATGAGCAAGACAATGGAATGAGAAATTGCAAGTTCAGTTTGAGATATTAAAATTGAAATTGCTGTTAAAGACTACACATGGTGGTATTGGAGTGACATTTGGACATATGCCTCTGAAGTACAGGAAGGAAATCCTGGCTGGAGACATAAATATATGGGTTTCAGCAGTTTGTTTGAAAACCTTGATTTACCCACAGGGAAGGAACTATAGAATCAGGAACAATAAGCTTCACTAGACTAACTCAAAAATCTGCTTTTACCCTACACTGGCTAAATATTCTCTCTAGTTTTCCTGAAGGTAGAACAAAATTTGACATCAGATCCTAGATGTTTTGCACTGTTTTAATAATTAACTCAGTTAATTAATTAATTAATTAATTATTTAGCTCAGTTAATTCCATGATCAATGGAATATGATTCATTTTTCAGCATATTAGCAGAGTCATCTGTTGTCATTTTTCCTCAGATAAAATTCTGACTGTGATTCATATAAAATGTGTGACATCAGTAAGTTAATTAACTTCTTCATGACTTGGTTTCTCCATCCATAAATGTGAATAATAGTACGTATGTTAGAGTGTTTTTATGAGGATTGAACATGTTAACACATAGGTAATAAATATTGCAATGCCTCGCTTACTGTAAGCCTATAGTAAATTCTAGCTCCTAATATAATCAGTCTTTGAAAATACTGGTGTCACCATAATCCTGAAGTAAAGACCCATCTATGTCTTATTGTACACAGGTTGTTGGGAAAATATAGAAGAATGTTCACGGCCCCTCAGGTATTCAGAATCTTGCCGAGTATCTGGTGTGGGCAGGGCCCGTGACCATGTTGAGGCTCCACCTTCCCCTTCTGACCACTTCTATTCTGGGCTGCAGCCACCACCAGAGGTGTTTTGGATTATGGACTTGAGTATAAGGGACTAAGGGCTCTGACACATGGCACTTTTGAAGACACCCTCGGAAGCCACTAGGGCAGCTGCTCCTTGATCTGAATAAAGCCTATTATTTCTTCACCCATGGCTCCCAGGACCTTTTCCTATTACCTAGCTCATAGACCTGCATGTGGAGGGTTTTGTGACCCAGTCTGGACAATGGGCTTGAGGGGTCCGTGAGACCTAGCCCTAGCACTGCACAGGTACTTGGACCAATGGAAACCCATGTGAATATTTCAGTCAGAATCTGGGCTCTCAGATAAATCAGAAACAGATGTGAAGTGCTTCATAGAACAATGTCAACCAATGCCAGTTGACTTTCATGCAGAAAAATTGTTTTAAATGATACAATTCTTAAAAGAATTTTAATTGGGATGGTGAGAAAACACCAGTATACATTTGTGCCTGACTTTTACTACATGTATCATTAAGCTTAAGTTGCCAGTCATAGTCTAGGAAGATTACTTCAGATCACACTGCTGTCACAGAAAATTATTCTAGTAAATATACTACTAATCTACATGTGTTAACACACTCACCATACTAATCAAGTTACTGAGATAGGAAGTGCTCAGCTTTCTTGGCCTCAGATTACAGGATACATCTCTGGGTTTCAAGCCATTCCCCAAGTTTTCATACCCCTCCTCTAGGCCCTTCCCCAAAGGAAAGTTACTCTTGCTAGTTAGACCTATTTTGGGTACCAACACAAGGAAATTGAGTCCCCAAGGGGCTGGCTTGTGCAAATCCAGTGGCTGGGCATGCTTGGTAGAGAAGAAGAGTTATATAACCTTGGTAGCCAAGCATGCTCAGTGGAAGGGAGTTTATCCCATATCCTTTGAATGAACTTCCACTAGGGTGTCATTCTTGAATATATCTGGTACATGTGATAAGATTTAACTGATGAACATGCTCCAAAACAAGACCAACTGAGCATGTGCAAGACTATGTTACATAATGTTACAGAACTGAGAACCACCCCCTTAATTGAATATTCATTAGATAGCAAAACTATAAAAACTGAATCCTGACAGAAGGTCGGGTTGTTCCTCACTTTCCAGTGGCCAACCTAAACTTTGCCACTGAGGTGTGTATGCTTTACTTTTGTATTAAGCTTAGTTTTAGAAGGTGGCTGCTCACTCTCTTGAGCCAACTTGCATGGTGTACTAAACTTTAAGCATGTATTTCTTACTTTTGTCTTAAACTTGGCATGGGCCTTGCTCAGTCTCTGGAGCTATGCCTCTCTCTCTTTCACTCCAGCTGGCCAGCAACTGTCTCTCAAGGAGCAACCAAGGGAGAATGGTCCCAGGCTTTGGTCTTGTGGGGTTTTTAAAGGCAAAAAACCCATCCTGGTTTGTGCACACAGGTTTGTCCAGGTGCACAAAGCAAGCTAGGTAGCTAAGTTACAGAAGCCAAAAATGAGCTATTAGAGCAAGCAAGCATACTAATTTTCATTGTGTATGGTTCCTGTTCCCATGTAATAGTTTACTGTGTATGGCTCCTATTTCTATGCAACAGTTTTTGTTTCTATGAGAAGGTCAATGGCTTCTCATGCTGGGGGGGTGGGTAGTTTGCAGATCAGACAGGGGGTAAAATGGAGTTACTTAGGTTAAGTAAGCAATTAGACAGAAGCAGATAGCATACATTATGAGGGTGTAGGGAGCTCTATTTCATTCTCAACTCCTCCTTAGGAAGGAATCAAACCATTGATTCATTAATACTTAATTTGTTGTACTTAGTACATAAAACAAGGAGGTTGACTGATTGTACTCATTTTGAATGTAGCTAGTGAGGCAGGAAATTAGTCAGGGTCCAATAGCAACAAGGAGGAGAAGGAGGACTAGGGGACCAGAGATTGCTGTTATTAATGTTGTTAACCAAGGTGACCAGGAAAAAAGATTTTCAAAACAATTTTTATTATTACTATATGATTCTTCTCTTTCTTTAATGTGTTTTCTGACTAATGTAAGGCTGTCTCTAATAACACCCGAATGGTTGGTATAGAAACAACAGGTTTCTCTGAGTGCTACACATAATCCACCTTGTTTAAGGAAACCTCATCTATTTTGAAGGACTACTTTAGCTAAAGAGTCTAAAGATTTTTCTAATCTATTGACAGATTTTTTTAATTCCCCTAAATCTATATTTATTTGTTGACTGAGTTATTGGAGGTTCTGCCTTCCTGTAATTAGGGCTGTGGTCCCTACAGCGGTAGACCCAGCTACCCCTAAGCCTACTAATATGGGGATTAGGATTGGTGCTGCTCTTTTGGCAATAAAATGACAGAAACATGCTTCTCCCTTATAATAATATACTCGGGGTACTATGTATACCAGAACACACATTTCAGAGACATTAGAAAAGGCGGAATATTGGGTAGAAATACAAGGAGTTAATCCCATTAAACAAGTAAACCAAGTGTGAGCTGGGGCCACTAGGTAAGTGGGTTGATTTGTAAAAAGGGTTTGAGAAGGGGTGGGGGAAGGAAGTGTGCTAGGTGCACACATCCAGGGAGTGGGGGAAATTCCTACACTTGAGGTCTTCATCCTCTTGAAATGACCAGACTTGACCCAGGTAGAGATATTCCTACCTGCTAGGAATAAACCCCTGGGATGGTTAGACAGGAAGCATAGTTTGGGGGATACAAGCAAAGTCCTCGGCCTTGGATGCCACCTGGTGTTAGTTTAGGTGTTCGACCCCAGGGACAAAGTTGATGTTGTTAACATAGGTTAGGTTTAAGTACCTAATGGAGGAATTAAGACTTAAAGAGGTGGAGAT
>NW_007732941.1:52051-80270 GCF_000696425.1 Galeopterus variegatus | reverse complement strand
ACAGAGTGGGGGACCACTAAGCATATGTCTTGTTGGCCTCTTTTACTAGTAAAGCAGTTGCTGTTATGGCTTGGAGACAGAATGGCTATCCTGTGACTACACTGTTAAACCTCTTGGAGAGGTAGATTATAGGCCTCTTCCATGGTCCCAGGGCTTGGGTGAGCACCCCCTTGTCAATGCCTCGCACCTCAGCAACAAACAGGGTTAAGGGCTTCATCAAATAAGGTTGGTGAAATTTTAAATCCTTGGGGAAGGTGAGTTCAAGTTAATTGTCCAGAATATCCTCCCCCAGGGTCAGTCCATTCAAAGGCAAAGAGAAATTGGCTTACTTCAGACAGCAGGAGGCTTAAGATGGCATCCTTAATATCTAGCTTTTTGGTTTGTTTCTCTTCTGGACTATCTCTGTTGTTAAAGACCCTCTGCACAATTTCAACCAGCTCAGATAACAATTTTCCTTTAAATTCTTCCTGTCTTTGACACTTTCTCCTAATATCTGGGGCTGACTGGGTAACAAAGGCAATATTTATCACCCACTGGTTTTCTGGGGTCTCAGGGTCCACCGGAGTGTGGGTTCTGTAAGCCTCCATAAGGTGTTCCAGGAAAGCCACAAGGGTTTTGTTTGGTCCCTGAATAGTTTCACTTACTTTTGATAGGTTAGTGGGCTTCCAGGCTGCTGTGTGGAGTCTCCTAAGGAGAGTCTGGCAATACAGGTCAAGAGCCCCCTTACCTTGGTCCATGTTTGGGTCCCACCCAGGTCTGTTAGAGGGGAACATGCATTCAAGGTGAACGGAGTCACCAGAGGGTCAGCCATTGTGATTGATGACAGTTTTCAGGGCCTCCCTCTGGATCTGCTTGCGTTCTTCTGGCATGAAAAGAGTCTGCAGGAGCTGCTGACAATCATCCCACATAGGCTGGTGGGTAAAGAAAACAGTCTCCAGGAGGGAGATGAGGCCCTGAGGTTTTTCTGAGAAAGAAGGATTTTGATTTTTCCAGTTGTAAACCATGAGGGGAGCCTGGCCTTGAGGAGTTCTGGGAGGCAAGGGAGCCTGTTGGAGCGAGTGGGGGATTTGGAGGAATGGCAGGGACAAGAGAAAAATCAGGGTCTTAGAGGTGTCAGGGAGGACAGGAGTTACTGAGAGGGCTGCAGGCTTCTTTGGAGAAGCTGGAAGAGAAGGCTTAGTTAAAAGCACAGATGGGGGCTGGCCCGTGGCTCACTCGGGAGAGTGCGGCTAGGGATGGCCGGTGCGCTCACTGGCTGAGCATGGTGTGGACGACACCTTGCTGAGGGTTACTATCCCCTTACCATTCAGGGAAAAAAAAAAAAAAAAAAAAAGCACAGATGGTGTTCTATTTCCATTCACTTTGGGACATTCTTTTAGCTATGATGGCTTGTCAGAGACTATATCAATCCAAACCTGTATGTAAGGCAGTTGATCAGGATGTCCAGGGTGCCCAAGACAAACATCTTGGACCTGATAAGCTGTTGGAAAATCAGTAGTTCCATATGAGGGCCACCCAACATTGAAAGTTGGCCAGTCAAGTTCAGAGAATTTTCTGAAATCAAACGGGTTGACTGACATCCCATAATTTGCTGCCCTCAGGGAAATACTTGAAGTTAGAAATCATGCATTCAAGGGGGCCTGCGTGTGAATCAGCTGAGATGGCTCTTGCTCCATTTGGTTACAAACAACAATGATGACAGACACACAGAAACAAACAAATAACAGGCAGGACACCAAAAGACTAAGAATTTTGTCCCATTATGTTATATAGGACCACAGTTAATGACACACAACAACACATAACTGGACCCATTACTCTAAGATAGCCACAGACACAACAATCACAATGACAAAGATGAACAAGAAACACGGAAACACAATTCCTATTGACTTGCAAGTCTTCAACACATAACTGGACCCATTACTCTAAGATAGCCACAGACACAACAATCACAATGACAAAGTTGAACAAGGAAGCACGGAAACACAATTCCTATTGACTTGCAAGTCTTAAATCCAAATTACCAATGGGCCCAGTGATGTCTCGGGGGGCCAAGGACTAGGGGAGTTAATGCTGCGTCCAGCCTCCCACTAAGTCCAACAATTGGTGCACCATCTCCTAGTGAGATCTCACCTACCTGGGGAGAGAGTAAAGTGCCCTGTCTGCCTCCAGGGAGAAGAGGAACAGCTTCTCTATCTCCTCGTAGGAGATAAGTGCAGGGAGGGATATACTCACGAGAGAAAGAATCTCACTGGGGCCTCGGTACATCTGTATTTGGGAGATGGCATTAGCCTGGCCGTTCTACTTCAGGTTTACCAGAGAGATGGGTTAGCCTAACATCGCTCTTCAGGTCACCAGTATTTCTGAATAAAACCTGATTTCTGTTTTCACTAACGTTTGACTTCTGAATGGTTTGCTTTTGTCTGAGGCCAGGCAGCAAGGCCTATGCACCTGGTGTCAAATTTTGGGGACCCTCAGCCAGGAATTGAGTGGCCCTGGTAACAATATTGAATCACATATTGATTACTATAAGGTTATTTAATGTAAACTTCTATTTAAAAAGGTAAATTTATCAGAATCACACATTGTTATTTAAAATTATTTTCCACTCTATAATTAACAGTTAAAATATGATTTTAAATTCTCCCTAGTTTCTATGATGATGATATAAAGGTCAAAGTGAGTATTTTTTTAAGCTAGTATGCTACTCTTATTTGAGAAAATGCACTGTAGTTTAGTGTTGGTATATCTCCATTTCATTTCTACAGCATAGCCAAGTCTTTTTAAAATTGATGAAAGTATGTGTTTGTATATTTTAAAAATATTTTTGAACAAAAAGACATAGACAAAGCAAGAAGAAAGTGCAATACTCAATGCTAATATAACTTTAAAATTTATGAAGTCTGTTCACGAAATTTTACTATACTAAACAAGACCCTCTGGGCTTATTCATTGCAAGTACTAGTATTACCTATTAAGCTTGTATTAAGTTCAGAAGGAGAAATTTAAAGTCCCCTTTGTACTTTATTTTAGTAACACTAGGTTAGACTACTTTCTTGCACAGAGCTAACATCTCATTCAATGCAACATAATGATGCCTCCTGGGGGTCTGAACACCATACAGATAACTGCCTGCTGAGCAAAGTGAGTCTAAGATGCAGAATAAAAGAAAACTGGCCTTATTCAATACCAGCCTTGAGAGCAAAAGCTTCTTTTAAACTAAAATAATACAAAAGATGGGTATGATCTTTGAAAAATGAAGTAGTTTGCATTTCCTAGGGCCCTAAATAGTGTGAGAAAATATCTAAAATGTTAAAAATTGCGTGATTATATTATAATTTTACAAGTCCCCCTATTTCTGTTTCCTCAACTGTTTACTATTTTTAAAGTAGACAACCCCAAAACAGTCCTGTTTTAACAAAATGCAATGCAGAATCAAAGAGTGTGGCACTGATGATGATACCCAGAAACTGAGGCATTTCATTCAAACTCAAAGTTATTTGTTAATAAACCACTTTATTTTAGTGTAAGGAAAAAAAAATTCTGAAAAAGACAAAAGTACTTATATATACTTTTTCAAATAACAGCATTACCTACTGAGATTAGCAATGTACTTAGGTAGATGATGTAACAAGATTGGGATCCCTCAGCAGAGCTAGGTGCTGAGACAATGGAGACAGAAGGAAGATCAAGCAAGAGGCTGGAGGAAGAGATGCTCCAATTCTAAAGAGCAGCACCAATTAATGCAGAGAATTTTACCTTTCTGAGTACGGCTCTTCTGCCATCCCTATATCATTTATTTAAAAATTCATATTTTCCCACAGATTTGGCATATGTGTTCATCATTAACTAAATTCCCACATGTGTTTATCTGGTTTTTGCATATTTTATTCTAATTGGTTGTCCAAGCAAAAAAAAAAAAATGGTTTTAAATTATAAAAATAGTCTATTTCTATTACTGATAAAGCTAGTTCTTTTTCAATATTTCCCTAAATAGTCTTACTTGTTTTTTTCTTCTGAATTAACATGCTAGCTTTCTTACCCAATTCCATACAGAAAACAGGACTTAGAATTGAATTGTTAGAATTGAATTAAATTTATAAATTATTTTTGGAAAAAAATGACATCTTTATGATGTGACCCTTCCTATCTAAGAGCGTAATATGGGCTTACACTGTTTTAGTCTACTTTCCTGTGCTTCAGAACAATTCTCTATTTTTTCCTATTTTGTTAATTTTATGCTAATTTGTTTGTTCCTATCTAAGAGCGTAATATGGGCTTACACTGTTTTAGTCTACTTTCCTGTGCTTCAGAAAAATTCTCTATTTTTTCCTATTTTGTTAATTTTATGCTAATTTGTTTGTTTTGCATTTAATGTATGCTGTTTATTTGTTTTGCATTTAATGTATACTTATGTTTGCTAAATGTGGCTGGTGGTGTGTCTTTTTTTACATTATTCCTACTGCTTTCTTTCTCCCGATCAGTTTTTGCTTCTATATAATGAGGGTCTTGTTTTTATATATTTATTTCACAACCTTTAACCTTAGTAAATTATTTTGTTTATGCAATAGTGTTTTCATAGATTATTTTCAGTTTTCTAAATATGTAATTATATGGTCTGCAAAAAGAAATATATTATTTCATGCAACTGTATATACAATTAGTGTGTATTTCATAAAAAGAATTTGTAAAATGCCAAAATGTTTAGTAAAGAAACTTAAAATCACTTCTATTTAACAAAAAGATTAATATTGAAAGTTTGGATTTTTTTCTATTTTTCTCCTGAGATNAAATTTATAAATTATTTTTGGAAAAAAATGACATCTTTATGATGTGACCCTTCCTATCTAAGAGCGTAATATGGGCTTACACTGTTTTAGTCTACTTTCCTGTGCTTCAGAAAAATTCTCTATTTTTTCCTATTTTGTTAATTTTATGCTAATTTGTTTGTTTTGCATTTAATGTATGCTGTTTATTTGTTTTGCATTTAATGTATACTTATGTTTGCTAAATGTGGCTGGTGGTGTGTCTTTTTTTACATTATTCCTACTGCTTTCTTTCTCCCGATCAGTTTTTGCTTCTATATAATGAGGGTCTTGTTTTTATATATTTATTTCACAACCTTTAACCTTAGTAAATTATTTTGTTTATGCAATAGTGTTTTCATAGATTATTTTCAGTTTTCTAAATATGTAATTATATGGTCTGCAAAAAGAAATATATTATTTCATGCAACTGTATATATAATTAGTGTGTATTTCATAAAAAGAATTTGTAAAATGCCAAAATGTTTAGTAAAGAAACTTAAAATCACCTCTATTTAACAAAAAGATTAATATTGAAAGTTTGGATTTTTTTCTATTTTTCTCCTGAGATATTTTTAATATAAAACATGCATTTCATATATTTCATACATTCAATATATGCTATGTTATATATTTGCTTATGTATCACATATGGTTTGTATCCTTTTTTATTATATAAAGAACAATTTAATATATCACTAAATGTATTTCATACATTCAATATATGCTATGTTATATATTTGCTTATGTATCACATATGGTTTGTATACTTTTTTATTATATAAAGAACAATTTAATATATCACTAAATGCATCAAATGTTTTAATAACTACATCTCATTATTTTTTACTGGTCTCTAAGTTGTATAAGGTAGAGTATGTATTCTGCTTTTAATGATAAGTTCATCTTCTTATTTTGAATAATTAGAACTATTAATATGTTTTAGGTGATTACATCGACTAAAATGTTAGGCCAATATTTAACAATAAATATAAAAAATTATTGATAGGAAATTTGTTATATTCCTGATATTAGTAAAATGGTTCTTATGTTTTGTAATGAATATTCTCTTATTCTTACATGATTTATAGCCAGAAACCTGTGTTGTATTCTGTTGATTGTCTTCAGTGTACTCATGATTACAATAATTAATTATTTTCTTATTTATGTATTTATTTCTTATCAGTAAAATATTACCTAGTATTCTACCGGAACTTTATAATTCCTGGATAAACTTTGCTTATTATATTGAAATATCATTGTGGTATACATTTTGTTTTTACAATCTAGTTTGGCTTATAGCAGTGTTTTTTGAAGTTTATCATTTAGGATACCCAGTCCTATGAATGCTATATTAAAATCTTCCTATTCCAAATGGCTTTGAAAATTCTGTTAAAATTTAACAATATACACATACATTATAATGCAGTAATTAAATCTACTCAATTTTATAAATAAAACCTACAATATTGCAAATTTGTTTGACTACAAACTTTTTTCTCTGAGGTAATTTATTAAAATGCCACAGATCTAGTGCTTCAATGAGCACTCTTTGCAGAAACTGGCTGTATTAGTGTCTTAGAACTGTAGCAAAAATGTATCAGAACCCCAGGAGCTTAAAACAACAGAAATTTTTCTTGAACAGTTCTGGACGCTAGAATACTGAAATCAAGGTGTCATCAGAGACATACTCTCTCTGGTAACTGGTGATCCTTGGCAGCAAGTTTCTTGGCTTATGGCAACATAACTGCAATCTCTGCCTCTGTCTTCACATAGTTTTCTTCCCTATTTACCTGTGTCTCTGTATGTAAATATTGCCAGAGGAAAGGAATTCAGTGTACTGAAGAGATATCTACACCCCCATGTTTATGACAGCACTATATAAGATAGCCAAGAATCAACCTAAGCATCCATCAACAGATAAATGGATAAAGAAAATGTGGTATACATGCACAATGAAGTACTACTCAGCTGTGAAAATGAATGAAATTTTCTCATTTGTAGCAACTGCATAAGCCTGAAAGACATTATGTTAAGTGAAATAAGTCAGACACAGAAAGATAAATACTGCACGTTATCACTCATATGTGGGAGCTAAAAAAGTTGAGCTCATAGCTGTAGAGTGTGGAATAGTAATTACTATAGCTGGGCGCAGGGTATGGGCAGGGTAGTAGGATAGGGAGAAGATGATTAATGGATACTAAATTACAGCTAGATAAAAAAATAAGTTCTAGTGTTCTATAGCAGTGTTAAGTGACTATGGTTAGCAATAATTTATTGTATATTTTCAAATGTCTAGAAGAGAGGATTTCAAATGTTCCCAACACAAAGAAATTATAAATATATGAGGTGATGGATATATAATCACCTTGATCTGATCACTACACATTGTATACATGTATGGAAATATTGCTCTGTACCCCATAAATATGTACAATTGTTATTTGTCAATTATAAATAAATAAACAAAACAAAACAAAAAAATCCCTCTCCTTTCTCTTATGAAAACCATAGTCACTGGATTACGGCTCACACTTATCCAGTATGATATCACCTTTAAATTGATTATATCTACAATAACCCTATTTCTAAAACAGGTCACATATATAGGGGTTAGAACTTTAACATATTTTTTTGTGAGACACAATTTAATCCACAACACTGACTTAAAGTTACATTATTATATTATATTGTACTATATATTATGATGTCATATTATAATTGTTATTATTGTTTATTTGGTGGCTTCGTCAGTCCCCCCCCCCCACACACACACACACAATGAAACCTTGTCATTAATTTATAATGCTGCTTTCTATTTTTATCCTTCTGGTGCTTGCAAGCCACAGTAGGAAGCATGCCAGGCAAAAAAGACTCATGCTATCATGGCAAATGAAATGTCTCATGTAAGAGAATAGGCTTCAGTAAATGAATATAACCTAATACAAATAATATACATAGGAAAAATTGAATCAAAAAAGTTGCAACTTAGGAAAAATAGCTGATTTTATTATGGGTAATATCATGTTGGTGTGAAGTTAATAACAGTCAGAAAATACTCCAGTTACATAAATTTCATTGTGATGTAGTTTATAAGTTACTTTCTCCAATAACTACTATTTAATTCCAAAGAAAATTATAAGGTAGTCATTCTACCCTTATTTTATAAATATGGGAATTTGTAATCTTAGAGAAGCCTATTTTTTCAAAGTGAAAGTTGGTCCTGTCAGGTTTTGGCAAGTGCTGCAATCTTTATACAGCCTACTTTTTCCTGGACCACATGGATTGCATGTACGGTGCCTGCAGCTGTGGCTGATCAGCATAGACGGCACCTGAAAGAGGAGCAGGAGTGAGGGTAATCTCCACAGGAGGCATTTCTGTGTCTGTCCATTACTGTACTTGATCACAGATAACTTCAGTGAATAAAGATCTCTGATGTCTTCCCCACTCCCAAATTTTGCACAGTTCCTCTTTTAGACAACTATAACCCAGAAACGTACAAGAAAAGGATTCTAGGAAACAATTCACAGTTTAACCAAGCTGATAATAAGAAAATCCGGCAAACAGATTAGACTTTTAGAATTAGATGTCCCAGTCAATTCCTTAATTTGAGAGCTGAGGTTTTTGAAACTGCTAAAATGGTAATGATAAGCAGTGGTTAAACAAAATGAAAAACAAATCAATTGTAAGGTATGGTACTATTATCTAGGATTTAGAAAATCTTTTATACCAAGGCATCAATGGCATCACCCTCATTATAATTATTATGACAATATTAATTAAGACCACCTTAAGTTAATTTAATTAGGCTGGATAAAGATAACATTATAAAACTAAGACACAAATCTTTTTAAAGAAAGTTTCTAAAAATAATTTTTGTGGATTAAATAATATCAAAAAGAAATTTAGGTAATAAAATGTATTAAAGCTTTGTCACAGAAGTGTTATTCTTAAAATGTAAGACTATGTAAATACTATGCAGATCTATTTTCATAATTAATTATTTGGGAAAGAAATGTTTATTTCCTGACTAGAAATTCTGCACTATTTATTAAAATGTCCTAATGCTGGTAAACTTGTCACTCACTTTAAAGGACCAAATAAATATATATTAGAAGGAGAATGCAGTGCTACATGTAACAGTACTTGGAAAAAAAGAAATGTTTATTTCCTGACTAGAAATTCTGCACTATTTATTAAAATGTCCTAATGCTGGTAAACTTGTCACTCACTTTAAAGGACCAAATAAATATATATTAGAAGGAGAATGCAGTGCTACATGTAACAGTACTTGGAAAAGTTAAATTGAGATAGGAGGTAAACAACATATTACTTTTTGAAGTGATAATTTAAAATTACGCACAGAACATCTTCAAATGGATGGACTCATTTTACATGTTTTCTACTGAAAAACAGGAGGTTCTGCAGATGATTGTGATAGTGGATCTTCTAATGAGTCTTTTATATTTAACAAAAATAAATGAATAGATAAAAATGGACTCACCTGAGTTTTACAAACTTAGCTTAAGTTATTTCTATCTATCAGGAAGATGCCTTCCCCAAAACATGAGTGTGTGCACACACTCACACACACACACTCATTCTCACACACACACACACTCTCTCTCTCACACACACACACACCCCATATCTCAGAACTAAATGCTTTGAAGGAAATGGTTGAAATATTTATACTGCATACAAGCTAATGAAGAGAGTACATTTAAAAATTCACTGAAAATAAAATACTATTGATTTTACATATTAAGCTTCATGCCCATAACTATGAATTCAGAAGACAGGAAAAAACAAAGAAAGATTTTTAAAAATACCAAAAATAAGTGCAAAATGCAATGCATCTATATTTATGAATAATGAAAACTTTTTTCTTGACATATTTTGAATGCTGAAAGATGGCTCAGAAGTGTTCTATGTATTAATTTCAGACTGCACCTAGATCAGATGTCTGTGAGTAGATTTCAATTTTAATTAAATATTAATTAATATTAATGAATTTAAATGATTATTAATTCCCCTTACCTGCCACTGAGGCAGCCTCAGTCTCAGCCCCAACCAGTTGCCTTTGGTGACAAGCAGCCTGACTAAGAAATTTCTGTTGGACATCCCAGCCAAGTGACATATGATCTAATTCATTATGGTCCTTAAAATATCTGTCACTCACTCCTTCAAATTGTAATGAACACAGCTAAAAGTGTGCCACCACCTGAACATCTTCTGCAGATGACTATAGAATGAGCTGTTACCTAATCTAAACAAAAACTCTGGTGAAACTTCTAAAAAACTTGCTGTTCTAAATGCCAAAAAGAACAGTCCCAGGATAGAGAACCTGTGCAAAAATTCGGAGTGGAAAAGTCTTTAAGCAAGAAAGAAAGAAATTTGAAGGAGAAAGAAGGCAGGGGCAGCTCCAAGAAGTGGCCTTGAGTCTCTCTCTAATGATATCATATCTAATGCTTATGTCTATTTGTAGCTGAAATGAGGTTTTCAGTGATATACAAGCTCCCTGAGGAAGGTCTACTTTTGACAATACCCTCACATTTTGAAAATTACAGTATCATCATTATTTTAAGGTAGTTGATGTAAAACTGTTCAGTTGGAGTGGAAAACCAATTACATTGTCTAAAAGTTCTAACATTGCATTTGTCAAACTAAAAAAGAAATGCATTTCAACTGTTGTACCTATGATCTTAGCAAATTCAATGAAGCATTCATGGAAGTAGAGTTTGGATTCATGGAGCTAAACTGTATATTTCAGCCAAATCATTTTCACACTTTGTATTATAAGGTATAGTCGGTATGTAAGGGAAGCCACTACACATTTTAGGAAGAGATTTGTGAAATAAATGAATGAATAAATAAATTACAAACAAAGAAAAACAGGTGCTGGTAATAATGAAATAATAATAATTTTACTTTTTTAACTTACATTGTGTATAATAATGTGCCACACTATTTTCCAAGACATTCTCTAATACTATTGAATTTTTCTCCAACATTTTAATTATTACATGTCTATGATAATTGACCATTTTATCTTTGGTCACATCCCTACTTACTCTCCAAGCATCTCAATAGTATTACATTATGCTACGGACTGAGAAAAATAAAAAGAAAAATACCTTTCCAGGGTAAGTACCATTTTTTAAAACAAATTATGACCAAAACAATAAAAATTAATTAAAACTAAGATTAAATATTTAATTTAAAACATAATGCCACCAAATTTGCACCTTCAGTAGTTAAGATCAACATAGGTACATCTTTGAAAAGTATTGACCATTTTAAAAATCTATGCACTATAAGAATGACAATTTTACCATAGCTATTTGTCATGAAGGAAAGAAATACCTCACATAGAGATAAATCTCAATTTTGAATTTTATCATACAGGAAAATCTTTTTTAAAAAAATATGATTTGTTTAAACAAAAACCGTTTGAATTATAGTGTAATACAATGACTTGGCCTACTAATAAAAGAATTTAATACACATAATTATGACTCCTATGAAAGTATCATGACTTATTTAAGAATTCTGAAAAATGTAACTCATTTTGAAAAACCCTAGTATTTTAATTAGTCAGAAATAATTAGAATTTCAATATCTATATCATATTGACTAAACTAGTAAATTTTACAATACTGTCAAGTTTCATGAAGAATATCTTTTCTCTGCTGCAAATTAAGGATACATAAGAAATGTTAATCCTGAAATAATTTTATCAAGATTTAAATAAGCAACTATTTTCTTATATCAATGAACAACCAATATAAATATAATCTAATTCTTATGAATTTACTATGTTTAAGGAACAAATAAAAAGACTTAAAGATTTTTATCTTCATTAGTCATTATTACAATAACATTAGACATATCAGCTCAAAGCAAGAATGCTATTTTCTTTTATTAAAACTAGGCTGATTCTTATGTTTATAGTAGGTTCTTATGTTTAAAGACTGTGCACTGGATTTAAGAATAATGTAAAAATTAGTCACTCTTGTTGAATGATACGAATGAGGGCTGAAGATTTTCCTGTATACACAATTCAACCATTACTCATTCCTTTAGGCCTAGAAAATTAAATAATTTAGCTTTTTCTATTAAAGGATAAGAGAATACCTTATGCCTTGGTCATATAAAACTAAATTCATAAAGCTATTTTGGTAAACATATAATTTTATTTAATTTTGTAAGGTGTCAAATTGGCTGACAGTTTGGCAGAATTTGACAGAATTTGACTTTAAGTGCCCAGAATAATATCTTGTAAAAAAGTAGGTCCACATTTAAAAACCAGGAGACTTTACATAAAAACACTAATTTCTAGCCTCTCTTTACCAAGTGTTATGTCTAGCAACATATTGCCCCCTATTAAATATGGAGATATCCAAGAAATGGTGTCCCAGTTCAAACAGCACAGGCATTTGTGTTGTCTGACTTTTGATTTTGCCACAATTTCTATTACTCATAAAGCACACAAACAAATGCATATATATTCTAGCCATTTCCCTCACTAATATGCCTGGCCTTTGTACACGTTTAGCTTGTGACTCCTGCAATATAGACAGACACATACATGCATGCATACACATTATTATTGTTGGATCATGAGCTAAATGTAATTATACACATACATGTTTATATAATATATACAAATACTTCTATACGTATATATTTATATACGTATTTCTGATGGTGTACAGAGATATAAATGCAAATATCTCTGGACATTTCACCAGAAAAGAGTGAGGGCTCTGGGAAAAAATAATTTGTTTTTTTTCTTTTTACAATTTTTTAGGTCCTACTCTTCATTTGTCAGAAGCTAGAAGTATTGGGTTAGCCAGTTGCAGAGAGTTGACACTGTTTTCTCTTAAATGGGTTTAGAAACATTCTGTCAACAGTAAGTTGAAATATCCTTTTTTGTTTGATCTAAAGTTGACATTTCCTTCAAGCTCTGTCTTTTCAGTTAACCTAGTAGGGTAGCACAAGATTAAATGTGGCAGATTTTTTACAGCATTTTCAGTAAGTTAAATAAATGTTCATTCACAGTGCAGAGTAATAAACCAGGTTGGCATCCATATTATGAACTTTCACAATTGTATTTGGATTAAAACACATTGTCAGGAAATGACAACCATCTTTTAATGGCATAAAAGATACCCAAAAAAGAAGGTATAAATGTGACAAATATCCCTTATCTGAAAAGAAAAGGCATAATATTTCTGCATCTTTCAATCTTGAGACTTAATACCACCCATGAATAAATAGATGACTCATAAGAAAGTAGAAGGAGACAGTCAACAGATGTCTTAGAGTCTACAATGTGTTAGCTTTACAAATTGGAATATAGTGATCACTTCAACAAAGGGCAAACTAATCCAAAGAAAAAATGACTTACTTTTATAGAATAGTTTGTTTTTAAAGGGAAAAAACTTTTTGTAAATTAAATATAAATTAAATCTTTCTTTTTTCTTATTTTTTATTGAAACAATATATATTTGAATATACATATTTGTGGGTACAGAGTTGACTATCAGTATTTGTGTGCAATATGTGATTATCAAATCAGGAGCTGAAAAATCTATTTACAAATCAAAATACTGAATCTAACAGCAGCTTTATAGTTTAAAATTTATATAAATACTTACACTTAAAATCCCCATTTTATTTAATCTCCACAATCATCATATATTTATAAGGCTAAATTAAGGGGGAAATAAAATTTTCAAGTACACTATATTTGAGGTTGCCAATTAGCATCTGTTCTTTCCAGTGGAGACACCACCTGGTCATTCTAAATGTTTGCAACACTCATTGTTGAATCTATGGCAGCTCTTGGTGTCTTTTGAAAAATCAATTCACCCTTCTGGATTTCAGTATCCTCAACTACGAAATAAAACATTTGTATAATAGTCTTCACGTTTCTTCCTAACTAAAATTCTAGGCTTTAATTATCCTAAGGTAGCTGTTTGAATGGTCTATAGGAATCTATTTGAATCTTGAAAAGCAGGACAATAGAAATCTTTAATATGCCCTGATTTTCTCTTCTAGCCTTCACACCGTGTCATCTTTCAAGCTAAAGTTTAATCAGAGTAAATCATGAATATGGCACATATATTAGGTTCGTATTGCTTTTGTAACAAATTAAGACAAACTTAATAGCTTAAACCAACACAAGTTTACTATCTTACAGTTCAGGAAGTTGAAAGTTCAAAATCATCCTTACTGGGCTAAAGTCAAGGCTTTAACTGTACTGGTTTCTTTTGGAGACTAAGTGGATAATCCATTTTATTGCCTTATTCAGCTTTTAGAGGCACCAGCATTCCTTAGCTTCTGGAAATTTCCCCACATCACTACAACTTCTTGCAGCCATTGTCGTATCTCCTACTGCTAACTCTGATTATCCTGCTTCCCTTTCATGAGGAGCCTTATCATTACATTGGGTCCACCTGAATCATTCAGGATAATTTTCCCACTTCAAGATGCTTTACTTAATCATATCTGTAAAGTTATTTTTACTATGTAAGGTAACATATTAGCAGATTCCAGGGATTAGGAGGTGGACGTCATTGGTGAGCCATTATTCAGTCTACAATAGCAGATTTTTAAAACAGGTCTTTGAAGTGTTCAATATTTTAATGTTCTATTAAGGAAAACACAAAATCCTCTGGATCTTTGTATACACAGTTTTTGTTTTGTTTTTATTTATTTTTTGAATTCACACATAATTGGTTATACATATTTATGGGGTATAGAGTTGACTCATGGTATTTGTGTATGGTATGTAATGATCAAATCAATATTATTAGCATGCCCATCATTACAAATTTAATTATTCTTTGTGTCCCTTATCCAGTTACTCCCTAAACCCCTTTCCCTTCCCCCTTTCCCACCTCTAGTAACTATGGGTTTATTGGGATTTTCAGAAAATTGAAGCAATATTCTAAAATGGCCTTAAACCACTGCCACTATCTTCTATTACCAGTTTCAGAAGTAAATACAGCCATTGCCTTGGGTAGTATAGACATTTTCACAATGCTAATTCACCCAATCCAAGAGCATGGAACGTCTTTCCATCTTTTTGTGTCCTCTTAAATATCTTTCAGCAGTGATTTGTAGTTTGTGTAGAGATCTTTCACCTCTTTGTTCAATTTATTCCCAGGTATTTTATTTTCTTGGTGACTATTGTAAATGGGCTTGCTTTCTTGATTTCTTTTACTACTATTTCATTATTAGAGTATAAAAATGCTACTGATTTATGTATTCAGTTATATCAACAGAAAACAGACTAAGAAAGGGGATGGGGGCGAGAGAGTTCTTTCTTCAAACTTATGAGTTCTAAAAACAATTATTAATACATCTTCAAAGTGAATATAAATTTTCATAATTCCAAATAGACATGAGACAATCTTTTTGGTTTATCTTTGTATTTCTATATAGTGTGTGAAAACTATATAATTCAAAATTGTACTATAGAATAGAATGCATTACTTCTTCCTTTGTTGCTTTGCCTCCCACAGATTTGTCACCCATTTTTCCCTGGGTGACGGAGCCACCAGAGATTACTCAAAACCCATCTCTTTTGAGCAGTGAAAAGCCCTGAAAAGGGGTTAATCTCCCAGAACCCTCAAGAGAGAGGCATTCCTTCCATTTGAGAAATTAACCATGAATTGGGGTTCTCTTTCTGCATTTATTCTCCGGACCAAGAAGTTACAAGAAGAGAACATAGGTACTTTTTTGATTTTTGTTTGTTTGTTTGTTTTCTAAGTACAGTTTAACATGCTTAACAATAGAAGCTGGTAACATTCAGTAAAACAAGCAAGGTGACATTCTATAATGCAATTAAGTCCATCCACTAACAAAAGCTTGATCTTAGCAAACATTCTCTTCTTACAACAATTTCCCAGTATCTTTACATACCAATCAGTAACCTGTCTGTCTTTGAGCCAGCAACCTTGCTGTGTTACAATTCTTTATCTTACAACAGAGACTATAGCCTGGGGAAAATTTCCTGTCCTTTGCAAGGTCAATATTTGAAACTGCAAGGCTTTGGAAAACCAGGCCCTGTGAAGTACATTTGCTTTATGCATACTCCACATTCCTTCATAAATAACAATGCAATTCTAACTTTTTAAATTAAAACTTGTTTTAAGTTGCAAAGAGTCACGTCTCTTGTGAAAAAATATACATTTAGAGAGCTTAAATTATAAGAAAAACTAACTAGAATATTTAAGACATTTAGAAATAGGACAAGCCTGTATTTTATAAAATGAACTGACATATGCTAAAAGACACATAATGATTATTTTACGATGATTGGTAGAGGAGAAAAGAGTAATGGATATATTAAGGTTATCTTATTATCCTCTAGGATATGTAGAATAGCATACTTTATATACATTATGTACTTTCATATTAAGAGAATATTTTCACCACTGAACTTTTCAATTCTATACTACATGTTATAAAATTTAAAATTGTTTATAGTCCTATACATCCACTTTAATAGAAAATAAAATTGTATTTTACTTTCCATTCAGATTTATAAGCAGGGTCCTCTGAACAACAAGAGACTTACCTTTCCATTCATCTTTCTGGCAATATCAAGTTCAGGAAGTATTTGGATGTGATTTTGCAGTAACACAATTATTTGCCACTATATTGGTAGAATATTCTATTACACCTATGCATAGCGCATCATTTAAAAATATTTTTTATTGCTGGATGAGCATATTTTTTGTCTGTTTGTTTATTTATTTAATTGCTTTAGTTTTTGGTGGACACAATTCAAAATTGGTGGACACAATTCAAAATTGTATGAAACATCACTGCTACAAATGAAGCTTGACCAATTGGCTAGTTATGACAAATATTAATGCTTTATTTAGATATCTCTTCACATACTACTTTTGTAAGCTTAATGTAATATTCATTTCAGAGCAGTCTTGCTTTCAGATGAGACAATCCTAATCCCCCAGATCTTTTATGCAGATTATAATAAGAGGAGAAAGTAAGGCATTTCCTTACAACATATTCACAATGGGGTTGTATTGGATTCTAAACAGACCTCTGGGAAAATACTTTATCATCTATAGAGTGAGCAAATAGAAAGTGGTTGACTTTGTTTGCCTTGCCATCCACTTTTGAGAGAAAAAAATAACATTCTATTAAACCGATGTAGAGCTGGTTAATGTTTTCTTTTTTTTTTTTTTTTAATCAAAGAGACATTTTAAGCTTGTTGTTATCTTTCTTTCTACGATCAACTATTGAAATGAAGATGGCAGCTAGACAATAAAGGATACAGAGGGATTCCAAACCGAACTGAAGGGAAGACAACTTGGTATCTTAGGTGAACATGTCTTCAGTCCTTTCCTTTTTCTCTGTGCCTTTCAAGAGACTATTTGGTTCAATAGAACAGTATGAAGCATTGCTTCTTTTGAATAATACAGGATTACTATAAAGAGTCTATTAGACTATGTAAAATAGAAAATACTCCTGAGTTAGTTATTAAAAATGCAAAGAAGTAACGGATTGAAAGGAAATGAAAGACAACAAAAAAGTTCAAGGATGAAGTTTGAGTGATTTTTACACAAGCAAGCATTAAATAAATTTTAAATTTACTTGGAATACAGAGAGAAAAAAATTTCAATTGTTATTTTTATCTCCTCGAGTTACATACCTGTAATCCACCTCTAAAACATACCATGAATCCATTTTCTTCTTCCCGTCTCAACTGCTACCATCCAATGCATCATCACCTCTCTGATAGATTGCCATGGCCTACTTATACATATACATACACATACACATATACACACATATGTGTATATATATTCATATGAATACTATATATATATATATATATATTTATTTATTTATATTTATATATTTGTACAGCCATGCACTACATAATGACATTTAGGGAAATGACGAAGATGAACCACATATATGACAGTGGTCCCATAAGATTATGAAGGAGCTGGAAAATTTCTATCACCTAGCAACATCTTAGTCATTGTAACTTTGAAGCACAATTACTTGGTTTTTAAAATAAATTTGTTGTAGCCTAAGTGTACAGCATTTATAAAGTCTACAGTAGCGTACAGTAATGACCTTCACATTCACTCACAACTCACTCAGATCAATTTCCACTCTTACAGGCTGTGTTCATGGTAAGTGCCCTATACAGATGTACCATTTTTATCTTTTATAACTTTTCTATATTTAGAGATATTTAGGTGAATAAATATTTACTAATGTGTTACAATTGCCTATAGTATTCAGTGAAGTATTATGATGTAGAGTTTCATAGCTTAGGAGCAATCTAGCTGTAAAATAAAGCCTAGATGTGTGGAAGGTTATTTATCTAAAGATATGCTCCAAAATGTGCTCTAAAGATAAAGAAAATAAAAATGTATGTGTTTGTTAAATTTAAAGAATTTTCATAAGCTTCCGATCAGCTTCCAGTTTCTTTTTGAGCTCACTATAGATGTTAAAAAGCCAAAATCTTGAGAAAACATTTTAATTTCATTGAATTAATTTATTGTTACTTCTTCACTTGCTCTCTAGGTTTGTGTATGTACACTGTATGGTGTTTGCACAAGGACAAAATCGCCTAATGATGCATTTCTCAGAATGTATCCCTATTTTCAAGAGAAGCATGACTGTACCGCATATGCAAGGGAAAACTGAAATTTGATAATCAATATGATTCATCATATCAACAGGCTGAAGAAGAAAATAATCATATGATTATATCAATTGGCATGGGCAAATCACTTGAGAAATCCAACAGCCAGTCATTATTTAGAAAACAAAAACAAACCCCCAACAATTAGAAATAGAGAGGAATTACCTCAATTTGGTAAGGAACACCAACAACAAAAAATATACCTAACATTACACTTAATGGTGAAAGACTGAATGCTTTCCTCTAAGATTGAGAAAAAGCAAAGGATACTCATTTTCAACACTCTTATTCAACATAGTGTTGAAAGTTCTAGCCAGTGCAACAAAATAAAAGAAATAAAAGTCATGCAAACATGGGGATGGAGAAATAAAACTTTCTTTCTTTCCATATGATATGATGATGACTTCCACAGAAAATCACAAGAAGGGAACAATGCAACAAAAACAAACAAACAAAAAAAACAAAGCAAAAACCTTCTAGAATTAATAAATACATTTAGCAAGAATATAGGATTCAAGATCAACAAACACAAATTAATCACATATCCATATACAGTCACACATCACTTAACAGGGATACATTGTAAGATATGTGTTAAGTGATTTTGCCATTGTGCCAACAGCATAGAGTGTACTTACACAAACCTAGATGGTATAGCCTGCTACATCCCTAGGCTGTATGGTATAGCCTATTGCTCCTACGTGATTAATGTGTTGTGCTATCACATTACAACAGTAATAGAAAATTTTCAGCTCCATTATTATTTTATGAGACCATTGTCTAATGTGAAAACCTATATCAAAATAAAAATTCTGTTTTCAGTTACTCCAGAGAAAATGAAATATTAAGCATATGACAAACAAATCATGTACAGGATCTATATGACAACAAATACAAATGCTGATGAAAGAAATCAAAGAAGACCTATATAAAAGGAGAGACGTACCATGTTCTTGGATTAGAAAACAATATAATAAAGATATCGATTCTGCCCAAATTATTCTATAGGTTTAATGTAATTCTTATCAAAACTCAAGCAAATTTTTTTTGCATGCATAGACAAGCTTATTTAAAATTCACATGGAAAGGCAAAACATTTAGAATAGCTAAAACAATTTGAAAAAAAAGAGGAAAAAATAATTCTTCCTAATATTAAGCTTATTATATAACTATAGTAATCAATAAGAGGAAGGATAGTCTTTTCAACTTGGAGCAATTGGATATCTGTACATTAAAAAGCAATGAAGTTCTCACTAATCCTAACACTTTACATAAAAATTAACTCAAAGTGGATCTCAGATTTATATTTAAAATGTAAAAGTATGAAAAAGAACTTTTAAGGAAAATACAGAAGAAATTCTTCAAACTTAGTACTAGGAGAATGATTTTTAGATGACACCACATTCAAAATCCATAAAAGGAAATATTGGTAAAGTGAACTTTATCAAAATTATATTTTTGTCTGTGAAACACTCCATTAACATTATGAAATGATAAGCTGCAGACTGGGATAAAATACTTCCAAACCCTTACATAACATAAGACTTGTGTCCAGAATATATACAGACCTCTCAATACTTAATAGAAAAGAAAAATCAAATTACAAAATGTACAAGACATAAACAGATATTTTACTAAAATAGATACTCAAATGGTGAAGAGCATATAAAAAGACATCTGCTTTTACTACAGAAATAAATATTGAAATGAATATCTGCAATCAGATATCACTGTACTCCTATAAGAATGGCTAAAATAAAGAATACTGATAGCACCAAATACTAGTGAGGATGTGGGAGAACTGGATCCCTCACATGTGTCTGGTAGAAGGGCAAAATTGTACTCTTATAGAAAAGAGCATGACAGTTTTTTAACCTAATCCTGAAACTACCATAAAACTAACACTCATTTTTCTTCTGTGAGTGAATGGTTAATCAAACTGTGGTAAACTAAATTAAAGAATGCTAATTATTAACAAAAAGGAATAAATTATAGATACATAAAACTACTTGGATGGATCTCAAGGGAATTATGCTGAATATAAAAAGGCAAATATCAAAGGTTTACATACTGTATGATTCCATTTATATAAAATTATTGAACTAAATTATAAAAATGGAGAACAGGTTAGTGATAGTTAGAGTTTAGGGAAGATATTAGGTATTATGTGAGGCAATAAACGGACAGCATAAGGGAGCCATGAGCTGATGGGTCAGTTCTGTCGTGATGGTGCTAATGATTACATGAACATACACATGTAATAAAATTGCTTAGGTCTGTACAAACACACACACAAACACACAGACAAATGAGTGTACATAAAGTTGGTGAAGTATAAAATAGCTCAATGTCAATTTCCTGTTTTTGATTATACTATAGTTACAGAAGATGTTACCATTAAGGGAAACTGGATGAAGGGCACATGGGACATGCCTGTACAATATGAGCTGATAATTACTTCAAAATAAAAAGTAAACAAATCTAATAAATAAGAATATATACTATGACATATAAAAATATCATGTAATGGATCGGGTTTAAGAAGGTACAAAATACTTATAAAATAGTCATTATGACATGTAAAAATAATAATATCAAAGATTTAAATGTTATCAACTACAATTCCTTGAACTTGTTAGGACAAGTGAACAGATATGAGGTTGATGTGAGATGGAGAGGGGAGAGGAGGGAGGAAAAGGAGGAACTGGTAAAGGGACAAGAAAATCAACTACATTGTATATTGATAAATTAAATAAGATAAATAAATGAACAAAATGAAAGCTGGAAAAGTAAAATAAATAAATAAATGCAAATCTATAACTATAAAACTTTCACAGAAAAATATCTCTGTGACCTCGGTTCAAAGAAAAAGCACAAACTTAAAAAATGACAAATTTTGATAAATTGGTCTTCATCATATTTTTTAAAATTCTGCTCTTCAAATGCTACTGTGAAGAAGAAAGAAAAAAACAGAAACTAAGGTAAAATATTTTCGTAAGACTTATCTGATTAAGAACTTAATATACATATAACATACACACACAGAAGAGGGTACTTTACAAAGCTCATGGAATAATAGAATTGAAGATAATACAAATCTTTTCATGTACTTTTTGAAGTACCCACATACACTAAGATATATGTAGATACATATGCCTATGTGTATCTTCCATATATATGAAAAACGTGTGAACAGACACTACACCAAAAAAAGAGAAACAAATGACAGATAGATATGAAAATATGTTCAAAATAATCAACCATTATTTAAATAGAATTGAAATCACTATTAGACATCAAACATGCCTATTAGAATGGCAAATCTAAAATAAGCCAAAAAAGTCAACAAACAAAATTGCAAACATAAACAAATCCAGCTAACTACACCAAAAATTAGAGAGGATGGGGCACCCAGAACTCTCATGTGCTAGTGATAATGCAAAATATTACACTGTATTAGTCTGTTTCCGTTGTTTATAAAAGAACACCTGAAACTGTGTAATTTATAAAGAAATAAAGTATATTTCTTTTAATTTTAGAGGCTAGGAAGTCCAAAGTCCAGGACCACAGCTAGTGAGGTCTTTCTTGGTGGTGGTGACTTGACACGGCAAGGCAGGGGATCTACACAGCAATGCAATGAATGGGCTGAGCAAGAGAGAGCTAACCTCCTCACTTGCTCTCCTTTTAAAGCCATGTTAACCATGCCCATTACTACCCATTAAAGCATCAATGTAGTAATCCATTCATGAGGGTATAGTCCTCACAATCTAATCACATGTAAAAGGTCCCACCTTTCAATTACCATAATTGGATTTCTCACCATCTTAACAATTACAGTGAGGATTAAATTCCCAGTGCATGAACATTTGTGGGACACACTTGACCCATAGCAAACATCATTTTGAAAAATACTTGGGCAGTTAATTATTAAGGTACTTACCATGCAATCTGACACTCCCACTTGACTCAAGAAAAGTGAAAATATATGTTCACAAAAAGACCTGTGTTGGAAAAAAAAAACAAAAACAAAAACAAATGTCTATCAACTTGTGGATGAGTAAACAAATGTGGGTATATTCATAGATGGAACACTACTCAGCAAAAAAATAAACAAATTAATAAATAAATGGAACTACTGATACAATCCACAAAGTGGGTACATTTCAAAAGAATTATGCTAAGTGAAAGAAGCCAAAGACAGAACAATTTATAACATATGATCTCATTTATATGATATTCTGAGGAAAAAGGCAATATTAAAGAGATGAAATTGTAGTTGCAAGGGACTAAAAGGTGGTCGGTCACACAGGATTAAGGAGCCTTAAGCTACTCTTTGGAATTATGGAAATATTTTACAATTTGATTTATGGTGATGTTTCAGCTGTAAATGTTTGTCAATGCTCAGAATTGTATGCCTAAAAACGGTCATTTTCACTGTGTATAAATTGTGTCTTAAATCCCAGGAAGACTGGCAGTGATGTATGTTGGTCACACATTTTTCTGTGACAAGAACATATATGTCTATAAAAAATGTGGTATCTTATCATGTGGTATATATCACATAGTACATGTCTATCCACTGTAACATGTGAGGAACTTCCTAACAGGCATGGTTGGAAGTGAGTACGATGCCCTTCTCATAGATGTGTTTGGGATTGTATTGTGATTTCAGTTTGCAACTTCACCAGCAGAAGAGATGGTGCTTATCAAAAGAGATGGGGGAAGAAGACAATGAAACTTATTAGTGCGACCTACTGTTTTGAATTCTTGAGTTTCTAAGGCCTGGGAGAGCTATGATTACATTCACACCAGAAGAATCTTGAATTAATAACGGCTTAAAAGTATAGAAAAAATATATCTTTCCTCGATTAAGCTTTCATATTCTTCTGTGGATGATATATCTACCTATTAGAAAATGTCCAAATATCTTCATGTTTACTAAAAATTAAACAGGTGTGAAAAAAACAGGTTTTATAGAAAATCCTGAACTGCGTTCTGAAACTGTTTTTTCTTGCAACATTTAAAACCATCTTAGAAAACATTCCATGGCCTAGTGATGGCTCAGTAAACATCTGCAGGTGGATGTGTTTCTGTCGTATCAAAATCTTTTAGCCTGAGCTACTGTGGCCCTACAGATAAATATTGCTGAGGAAATGTCAGTGTGTGTCATGGTGCTGATGAATTGAAGAGATTTGGGTTATTTAAACATTTAAAGCTGGCCAACGCAGGATAATAGCTGATACTTTTTTTTTTTAATTGATCAAGTATTCTGCCTGCCAATTCTTCTCTATAGTTTCTATCTGATGAAGGACTGCTACTGAATATTTCAAATATCACATATTCCCTGTCCTATCTCCTGACCCCTCTCTTCTCTTCAATGTAATCCCCACAATCAAAGGTTCCTTTTAAATATGTCTTTATCAGGGCACTTAATATCCCTAACGTGGTTAACTGCACCTGATCCCCTACAAGAACAATTATTGTTGTTAATATATTGACCTTTGAAGTTTTGTTGACCAATAGATAGCAATATTTTTCATATTTGCTCTATTCCAAATCTCACTACTTATTTTAATATTAAATTTCTAATTTTAGGATTTCTACTCTTCCAACAAAAACGTAAATTGATTCCAAGGGAAAAATAAGATTGATTCTAAGAGGCTTCAATAAGGTTTGAATTATATTCACACAATCACTGGACTATAACAATAAAGTCAATTTCTCTTCATTTACACCAATCATTAGCTATTCTGTAAAAGAATATTCTTCCGGGGCCGGCCCGGTGGCGCACTGGATAGTGCGCCGCTTGGGAAGCGCAGCAGCGCTCCCGCCCGAGGGTTCGGATCCCACATACAGACCGGTTCCCGCTCACTGGCTGAGCAAGGCGCGGGAGCAGCACCGAGGGGTGCGATCCCATTGCCGGTCCCCGGTCCGGTACGGGGGCGACACTGAGGGTTGTGATCCGTTGCCGGACACAGAAAAAGACAAAAAAAATAAATAAATAAAATAAATAAATAAATAAAAAATAAATAAAAGAATATTCTTCCAAGGTGGGAAGAAGCAGAGGTTGGAAAGGTTCCTGAGCCAATTATTTGAATGCATTCAAGCCTTATGGCACAACAGGAGATCTGCTCCGTAGCAAGACTTGCTTGAACTGAACAGTAGTACTACTATAATCATTTAGCAAAAAGTACAGATTTATCTCCCATAAAGAGGAAAGAAAAGCTAATTGGACAGATGACCTTGATTCCTGGCCCACAGCCTAATTTACATGTGGATAACATTAATTACCACTTGTCTTAAAATCTTTAGGAAATATTGTGAAAATTTTCTTGGCACCTAAGATCACCTTCACACCTGTCCTCTGCATTGACTTCTACACTGAGTGTTTTTCTCTGCTCTGGGCTTTGAGTGTCACGTTCTTTGATTTGCTCTTGAGGTTACATACAACTATGCACTTTCTAGAAATCACACATCGGGCCACGTTAGGTTGCATCTTAAGTTAGGTTATACTTTAATTGCTTTTAACTTTAATTGCTTTTAAGGATAGAGTATGATAAGTATCTCAGGATGTACAGGTATTAGGCCTCATGGAGGCCCTCTAAAATGGTGGAGTACAGACAACAGAGTTCAACCTTGTTGACTTTAGACAAGCTCCACTAAATTAGACCATTAGACAATGTGTAAGTGGTTATCTTGAAATTGTTTATAATTTCCTTCCTGGGGAAAATTTTGAACACTGCAATATTACTTGTCATTCATACAGCAGATACTCAGTTCTCTTGGATGATATTCTAATCATACTGAGCTAGTATTTGAAATATTTAAATGAACCCAGTCACTATGGATAGATCCAGTTCATTAAATTACCTCTAATTCAAAAATTTGCTAATTTAACAAATGCTTACTGAGCACTTATTATGTTCTAGTTACTAGACTACGTGGCAGAAATACATAAAGCCATGTGATATCTCCCAGAAAAATCACCATAAAAACAAGCCCTTCAGGTTCTGCTGGTTGCTGCTCTTTTATAAGGTTCAGACATGAAGTCCTAGGGCCACACGTACCTTGCTGCTTTTATCATCCTGCAGTGAATAAGTGCCCAGACAAACATATTCAGTACACAGGCACTATTTACCCAAGCAAATACTTCAGTTATGTGAAAACTGTGGGAAGCCCATCTCAACTACACATCGGACTTTCCCAGACATTTTAAGATCTAGAGATGGACAAATATTTATGTTAAATCTGCACCTATTGGTCCCTTGGTGTGTGTCTGTTTGTGAATTATATATTTTTCCAATTTATGGAAGTATTTTATCAGAAATTCATCTTGGATAGAGTTTTCATGGACATGAAAAATAAAAATAAACAACTTTTAAAAGATAATAAAACACTGTCAATTGGAAACAAGAAATAAAACATTACTTGATTTCAAAACTTATTTTGCAGGAGCAGATTTCCCTCCTGGAATAGATTTTTTGAGATAGTTGAAAGAAAGCAATTTACCCAGAGGAATTATGATATGTTATAGTAACTATCATCCAAGCTACTAACGTTAATGGAAACGTTTGTATTCATTGTTAGTAATAGCACAAATTCTGTGTAAAAGAAAACTGAAGCATGTAAATAGATTGCATTTGCATGTAAAGGAAGGTAGACAATTCCAAGAAACTATCAACAATATTTCACTGATTACAATATTTTAGAATAAGAATCCTATAAAAATTCTGCTGTTTATATCACACTGGAGGTATTGCCCATACCAAAGAAAAGGTAAATTACCTTCCACTATATCTTTTTTAATATCCTGCTATGAACTGAAGTTAATTTAATGAAGGCTCAGTTTGCTAAGGGTTACAATCCATAGAAAGAAGCTTTAATAAGGAAAGCTCAGACCTAGACATTAAACTACAATTTTTTCATTAGGATGAAATAAATATAAATAAGAGGAAAGAGAAAAATATTAAGAGGATTTAATGTAGATGATTATTCTTTGTTCTTAGGAAGCTTCATACCATTATATTAATTAAAATACTTTATAAAAATTAAGTTCTGTGGGGAGGACAAAGCTGAGTAATGCCCTGTTTTCTGTATCAGAGATAGAACTGGCCAATTGGTCACCTGCTGTCTTTGAGATCATCTTTTGCTTCAAATGGATGCAGACTCTGTGTTTTAATTCATACTCCAGTTATTATTAATATGATGGCATCTTTCCTAATTAAAATGAGCCAAATTGCCTATCAGAGATGCTTCTTTTAATTAAAACATGCTTGTTTTTAATAAATATACATATTTTGCTAATAACACACCAAACTACTTCATTCTTGTTTTTCTGTCATGGAAACTCTCCTTTCAGTTGCTTAAAGTTGTGTTTTACTGATGTATGTAAAAATGTTAATAGTTTTCATAGAGAAATTTTTAGTATGTAAGCGCAGGCTTTCCGGATGCAATGTTGAAGATTTAGTTTCTGTCCTGTGGGCTGTTTTCTTGGCATCTCACTCTGTCTTGCCTCAGAGCAGATAAGAAGTGCAGAATAATGGTCCCTATCTATAGGGCTGGGGTTGATCAGCTGAAACATGCAAGTGCTCCTCCTAGCAAGATGCTTACTGGAGTCCTCCCGTATGGGATCAGTGTGTGGCTTCTATGCCAAGGTTTCAACACTTCTGATGTTTTCTATTACTTTATTTAAAGGGGTATAAGGATGTTTGTTTCTAGTCGGGGGGGGGGAGAGAGAAAGAGAATGGCAGACTTGCTGCTAAAGTCTGACAGGATAAAGGCAAAGAGTTTAGTCTTCAGAGATGTGCTTATATTCTGTCTTCTGTATTCTGTCAGCCCGATCTACCATCAACACTTGTTTAATCAATATATCTGAGATACCAACCTAAGCCTTCAAAACAAGGTCTCAGTTCAGATACGAGCAGGGCTAGGAAAAATTTCTTTTCATTATAAAAAAGATCAGGTATCAATTACATATTCTGTACAGCGAGAGGTTTAGATTTAATTTCATTAAACATACACAATTTCCATACTTCTAACACATTCATTTTCCCCTGCTTCCTGTGTGAGTTTCAGCATGATTTTGATCATCTTGTCAGTTAGACCAGCCCATTCTGAAGTCATTGCAGTTCGTTTCAGCTTGCTAAATAAAGCAGGATTATGATTGCCTTTGCACTTAAAATTTAAGTTCATTTAATGAAGGATTATTGTGCATAAGATTGATTGACTTAACAAAGAAGCAGGAAAGCCATATTTTTTTTTGAATGGCTACTGTATGCGAGTAGTTTTATACAATTTTAATAGATTATTTATTCCTGTGAAATAGTCATATCTATTGTGAAAACAAGGAAATGGGAATTCAGAAAGTCTATGTGAAATAGCTTGGTTCTCATTCTCTTGGTCTCAATGAATTGATCTTTGTTGATTTAACAGACCGGGCTCTCAAAGTGCTGATGCATGTTGAGTTTTGCATCACATAAAACCTCTAAGTTTTCATGGAGGCTCCTACTAAGCCATGTCACACTAATTTGTGTTTTTGTGGTCATTTATATGGACACAAATAAAGAACTTTACATTTACTTTGGTTTCATTATTCTATATTTAATATTGATATACTCTGTACATAAATCAACTCTGTGAAGATGACTATCCTGATTTTTTAATTAATATTATATCTATCCCTATTAGGTAAGCTTCACATCACTTG
>NW_007732941.1:46311-51329 GCF_000696425.1 Galeopterus variegatus | reverse complement strand
TTTACAAAGCTCATGGAATAATAGAATTGAAGATAATACAAATCTTTTCATGTACTTTTTGAAGTACCCACATACACTAAGATATATGTAGATACATATGCCTATGTGTATCTTCCATATATATGAAAAACGTGTGAACAGACACTACACCAAAAAAAGAGAAACAAATGACAGATAGATATGAAAATATGTTCAAAATAATCAACCATTATTTAAATAGAATTGAAATCACTATTAGACATCAAACATGCCTATTAGAATGGCAAATCTAAAATAAGCCAAAAAAGTCAACAAACAAAATTGCAAACATAAACAAATCCAGCTAACTACACCAAAAATTAGAGAGGATTGGGCACCCAGAACTCTCATATGCTAGTGATAATGCAAAATATTACACTGTATTAGTCTGTTTCCTAGCCTCTGAAATTAATTTTTTTTTTAAATTTCAGAGGCTAAGAAGTCTAAAGTCCAGGACCACAGCTAGTGAGGTCTTTCTTGGTGGTGGTGACTTGATACAGCAGGGCAGGGGATCTACATAGCAATGCAGTGAATGGGCTGAGCAAGAGAGAGCTAACCTCCTCACTCGCTCTTCTTTTAAAGCCATGTTAACCATGCCCATTACCACCCATTAAAGCATTAATGTAGTAATCCATTCATGAGGGTATAGTCCTCGCAATCTAATCACATGTAAGAGGTCCCACCTTTCAATTACCATAATTGGATTTCTCACCATCTTAACAATTACAGTGAGGATTAAATTCCCAGTGCATGAACCTTTATGGGACACACTTGACCCATAGCAAACATCATTTTGAAAAATACTTGGGCAGTTAATTATCAAGGTACTTACCATGCAATCTGACACTCCCGCTTGACTCAAGAAAAATGAAAATATATGTTCACAAAAAGACCTGTGTTGGAAAAAAAAACAAATGTCTATCAACTTGTAGATGAGTAAACAAATGTGGGTATATTCATAGATGGAACACTACTCAGCAAAAAATAAACAAATAAATAAATAAATGGAACTACTGATACAATCCACAAAGTGGGTACATTTCAAAAGAATTATGCTAAGTTAAAGTAGCCAAAGACAGGACAACTTATAACATATGATCTCATTTATATGATATTCTGAGGAAAAAGGCAATATTAAAGAGATGAAATTGTAGTTGCAAGGGACTAAAAGGTGGTCACACAGGATTAAGGAGCCTTAAGCTACTCTTTGGAATTATGGAAATATTTTACACTTTGATTTATGGTGATGATTACAGCTGTAAATGTTTGTCAATGCTCAAAGAATTGTATGCCTAAAAAGGGTCATTTTCACTGTGTATAAATTGTGTCTTAAATACCAGGAAGATTGGCAGTGATGTATGTTGGTCACACATTTTTCTGTGACAAGAACATATATGTCTATAAAAAATGTGGTATCTTATCATGTGGTATATATCACATAGTACATGTCTATCCACTGTAACATGTGAGGAACTTCCTAACAGGCATGGCTGGAAGGGAGTATGATGCCCTTCTCATAGATGTGTTTGGAATTGTATTGTGATTTCAGTTTGCAACTTCACCAGCAGAAGAGATGGTGCTTATCAAAAGAGATGGGGGAAGAAGACAATGAAGCAGATTATTCTTATTAGTGCGACCTATTGTTTTAAACTCTTGAGTTTCTAAGGCCTGGGGAGCTATGATTACATTCACACCAGAAGAATCTTGAATTAGCAATGGCTTAAAAGTATAGAAAAATAGATCTTTCCTTGATTAAGCTTTCATATTCTTCTGTGGGTGATATATCTACCTATTAGAAAATGTCTGAATATCAGTTCATGTTTACTAAAAATTAAACAGGTGTGAGAAAACAGGTTTTATAGAAAACCCTGAACTGCATTCTGAAACTGGTTTTTCTTGCAACATTTAAAACTGTCTAAGAAAACATTCCATGGCCTAGTGATGGCTCAGTAAACATCTGCAAGTGGATGTGTTTCTGTCGTATCAAAATCTTTTAGCCTGAACTACTGTGGCCCTACAGATAAATATTGCTGAGGAAATGTCAGTGTGTGTCATGGTGCTGATGAATTGAAGAGAACTGGGTTATTTAAACCTTTTAAAGATGGCCAACCCAGGATAATAGCTGATACTTTTTTTTTTAAATCTATCAAGTATTCTGCCTGCCAAGTCTTCTCTATAGTTTCTATCTGATGAAGGACTGCTACTGAATATTTCAAATATCACATATTCCCTGTCCTATCTCCTGACCCCTCTCTTCTCTTCAATGTAATCGCCACAATCAAAGTTTCCTTTTAAATATGTCTTTATCAGGGCACTTAATATACCTAATGTGGTTAACTGCGCCTGATCCCCTATAAGAACAATTATTGTGGGCCGGCCCGGTGGAGCACTGGAGAGTGCGTCACTTGGGAGTGCGGCGGCGCTCCCGCTGAGGGTTTGGATCCCATGTGGAGACTGGTTCCCGCTCACTGGTTGAGCGTGGTGCGGGCGCAGCACTGAGGGTTGCGATCCCGTTGCCAGTCCACGGTACGGGCACGACACTGAGGGTTGCGATCCTGTTACCGGTCAGTAAAAAAGACAAAAAAGGAAAAAAAAAAACAATTTTTGTTGTTAATATATTTACTTTTGAAGTTTTGTTGACCAATAGATAGCAATATTTTTCATATTTGCTCTATTCCAAATCTCATTATTTATTTTAATATTAAATTTTTAATTTTAGGATTTCTACTCTTCCAACAAAAACATAAATTGATTCTAAGGGAAAAATATAGTAGTTCTCAGCATTTTTGACCTGACTAAAAGAAAAAAAAAATATTACACAAACCACACCAAGGATCTTGTTACAGACTTGCTGCTCATATATATATATATTTGTATATATATTCCTAAGAGTCTTCAATAAGGTTTGAATTATATTCAGACAATCACTGGACTATAACAATAAAATCAATTTCTCTTCATTTACACCAATCATTAGCTATTCTGTAAAAGAATATTCTTCCAAGGTGGGAAGAAGCAGATGTTGGAAAGGTTGCTGAGACAATTATTTGAATGCATTCAAGCCTTATGGCACAACAGGAGATCTGCTCTGTAGCAGGACTTGCTTGAACTGAACAGTAGTACCACTTTAATCATTTAGCAAAAAGTACAGATTTATCTCCCATAAAGAGGAAAGAAAAGCTAATTGGACAGATGTCCTTGATTCCTGGCCCACAGCCTAATTTACATGTGGATAACATTAATTACCACTTACCTTAAAATCTTTAGGAAATATTGTGAAAATTTTCTTGGCACCTAAGATCACCTTCACACCTGTCCTCTGCATTGACTTCTACACTGAGTGTTTTTCTCTGCTCTGGGCTTTGAGCATCACGTTCTTTGATTTGCTCTTGAGGTTACATACAACTATGCACTTTCTAGAAATCACACATCGGGCCACGTTAGGTTGCACCTTAGGTTAGGTTATACTTGAATTGCTTTTAACTTCCAATGAGGATAGAGTATGATAAGTATCTCAGGATGTACAGGTATTAGGCCTCATGGAGGCCCTCTAAAATGGTGGAGTACAGACAACAGAGTTCAACCTTGTTGACTTTAGACAAGCTCCACTAAATTAGACCATTAGACAATGTGTAAGTGGTTATCTTGAAGTTGTTTATAATTTCCTTCCTGGGGAAAATTTTGAACACTGCAATATTACTTATCATTCATACAGCAGATACTCAGTTCTCTTGGATGATATTCTAATCATACTGAGCTAGTATTTGAAATATTTAAAGTATGAACCCAGTCACTACGGATAGATCCAGTTCATTAAATTACCTCTAATTCAAAAATTTGCTAATTTAACAAATGCTTACTGAGCACTTATTATGTTCTAGTTACTAGACTACATGGCAGAGATACATAAAGCCATGTGATGTCTCCCAGAAAAATCACCATAAAAACAAGCCCTTCAGGTTCTGCTGGTTGCTGCTCTTTTATTAGGTTCAGACATGAATTCCTAGGGCCACACGTACCTTGCTGGTCTTATCATCCTGCAGTGAATAAGTGCCCAGACAAACATACTCAGTACACAGGCACTATTTACCCAAGCAAATACTTCAGTTATGTGAAAACTGTGGGAAGCCTATCTCAACTACACATCGGACTTTCCCAGACATTTTAAGATCTAGAGATGGACAAATATTTANATGCAATGTTGAAGATTTAGTTTCTGTCCTGTGGGCTGTTTTCTTGGCATCTCACTCTGTCTTGCCTCAGAGCAGATAAGAAGTGCAGAATAATGGTCCCTATCTATAGGGCTGGGGTTGATCAGCTGAAACATGCAAGTGCCCCTCCTAGCAAGACGCTTACTGGAGTCCTCCCGTATGGGATCAGTGTGTGGCTTCTATGCCAAGGTTTCAACACTTCTGATGTTTTCTATTACTTTATTTAAAGGGGTATAAGGATGTTTGTTTCTAGTCGTGGGGGGGAGAGAGAGAGAGAGAATGGCAGACTTGCTGCTAAAGTCTGACAGGATAAAGGCAAAGAGTTTAGTCTTCAGAGATGTGCTTATATTCTGTCTTCTGTATTCTGTCAGCCCGATCTACCATCAACACTTGTTTAATCAATATATCTCAGATACCAACCTAAGCCTTCAAAACAAGGTCTCAGTTCAGATACGAGCAGGGCTAGGAAAAATTTCTTTTCATTATAAAAAAGATCAGGTATCAATTACATATTCTGTACAGCGAGAGGTTTAGATTTAATTTCATTAAACATACACAATTTCCATACTTCTAACACATTCATTTTCCCCTGCTTCCTGTGTGAGTTTCAGCATGATTTTGATCATCTTGTCAGTTAGACCAGCCCATTCTGAAGTCATTGCAGTTTGTTTCAGCTTGCTAAATAAAGCAGGATTATGATTGCCTTTGCACTTAAAATTTAAGTTCATTTAATGAAGGATTATTGTGCATAAGATTGATTGACTTAACAAAGAAGCAGGAAAGCCATAT
>NW_007732941.1:45704-46292 GCF_000696425.1 Galeopterus variegatus | reverse complement strand
CTATGTGAAATAGCTTGGTTCTCATTCTCTTGGTCTCAATGAATTGATCTTTGTTGATTTAACAGACCGGGCTCTCAAAGTGCTGATGCATGTTGAGTTTTGCATCACATAAAACCTCTAAGTTTTCATGGAAGCCCCTACTAAGCCATGTCACACTAATTTGTGTTTTTGTGGTCATTTATATGGACACAAATAAAGAACTTTACATTTACTTTGGTTTCATTATTCTATATTTAATATTGATATACTCTGTACATAAATCAACTCTGTGAAGACGACTATCCTGATTTTTTAATTAATATTATATCTATCCCTATTAGGTAAGCTTCACATCACTTGAAATTTTGTGCTGTTGATTTCTTTACATAAGTTATTAACAAGAGGAGAAATCTTTCTCCCAAGTAGATATCATGCAATAGGCACCAGGGAAAGTTATCCTGTCCTACTTATGCCCTGGACAGATTGTGACAAATCTTGCTAAGACTGGTCCCTCCAGAAGGGATGAGCAGGGAAATAAAGACGAGACACGTGGAGGACATTGCAGGTCTCAGGCACATCACAGAGCCTTCTCCAAGCTTTTTTTTTTTT
>NW_007732941.1:32634-45092 GCF_000696425.1 Galeopterus variegatus | reverse complement strand
ATTTAGCTTAAAACGTACAGCATTTCTGGACTTCTGGCTGGAGAAGTAACAACCCCTCTAAAGTCACAACAATAAGAATAACAACAGCAACAACTCTTCCCATGTAATGCCATATACTTGTATTGTGGTTGTTGAGGATGTAAGCTTTCGAATCTGACACTCATGCAGTATCACAAAAATCCACTTAATTTCTAAGGGCTACAGTGGTCAATAAGCAGCTGTTATAGATGTGAGTATTGCTGGTAACAGTCGTGGTAGAATGTCTGTGTTATTTTTGCACTAATCAGCACACACAGATTGACCCTGGTTTCACCTTCTGACATGACACCTTGTCTCTCAGGCTGGATCCTTTACTTGTTGCTTCTGACATAAGAATACCAAGTTCTGTTTTTCTCAGCATAAGGTTTTTCTTCAGTTTGAAAAATGAGAGTTTAAGAGAGATAGGTAAGAGGGATACAAGGAAAAGGAGCCAGAAGAAGGAAGAGGAGGAGGAGCAAGAAGAGGAGAAAGACAAGAAGGAAGAGTTGGCATGTGGCTTTATTATCTAGCGAGTAGTGACTGCCAGATGGAGCAGGGAGTCTATTCCTGCCCATTTGCAATTTTTATTTAGTTAATAAACTTTGCTAGCTTTATTTGGTTAATACATTTCATTTGTGTCCTTTGACAATGTACAGAAGGTTTCTCATTTCTCTTTGTTAACATTCTTGATCTAGAGTTATAATTTTATAACTCCACACCTCTCTGAATTTCCTTCTAGTTACTTGAATCCCATTCCACATTCTGTCCATATTCTCATTTCTCTCTGAGTGCATTAGAAAGCTTTCCGTGCAGCACTATTGCTTTCTGGGATTTGTCCTAGTATGGCACCAAGGACAGTGAGGTAGTTTTGAAATGCTTAATGAATAATTAAGTGAGATAATACCTCCACCATTTTTATCAAAAATATGAACTCATCATTCATTCATCTGTCCTTCCTAAGATGTCAACTGAAAAATACCTCCCAATACTTTGTCCCCCTAGCTAGAATATGACAGACATTCAAACTAATTTCTCCTTTCAGAGAGTTAATGGCTTGTGAAATTGGACTCAGTGAGATAGTCTGACCAGTCATATAAAATTTCCCCTCCCATCCTGACTTTGTGAATGATAGAAATTCCTTCTTCTGTTTAAAAGATATGTGATACGTACTGCATAGGCATAAAAGGACTACATAAAATCAGAGAAATAAGAGACAAGTACGATTTTAATTATTTAATCGGCATGACTTAGTATAGGATTAGTATACTGAACTAAATGAAGAAAACGAACTAAGAAAGATCTAAATTATGATAACATTAATGCATAATTGTGACACTGAAAATCAACAACAAACGGTTTCATGTGGGATCTTCTAGTTTGCTCAACAAGGCATGTACTAAATTCCCAAATAATTATTAAAATAAAACTAGTTCCAATTTTTGTTCTTTAAAGAGTAAAAAAAGAATCTAGGCTTTTGAATATGTTTTCTCCTTATATATGTCTTTCCCTTATGGAGAAGAAAACAAAAAATATTTCAGATATTTCTTATTTATTTATTCAATGCCAGTATGAATTGGGGAGATCTATGTAAAAGCATTTCCATGTTTTAGGAAAAAAAACTGAAGTACAAGGAAATGTTTTTAGGGCGGAAAATGACACCTCAGCCTGCAAACTCCATATTAAATTGCACTGTGCTGGAAGGAAGTTTCTTAATTTTCACAGCACCATGCAAATCAAATAAATATAGAGCAAAGGAGCTGAGATTTTCAAATTTTCATACTAATAGCTGGAAGATTGAGAAGCTGAGATATGATTTTATCTGAATTAATATTTTATATATAAAACCAAATTGCTTTTCATAAAGTATCTCACAAGCTACCAGCTAAGAAAAAAACTTTTTATGAGTTGGTGGTGCTTCTCAAATCAGTAATAGTCCATAGTTATAAATAATAAAGCAGGAAGCCTCTACCTTTAAGAATGCAAGAGTCAACTAAATCTAATTCTTCTGAGGAAAGCTTTTACCCAGTTTGTTAAGCTTAAGGAAGAAGGCAGTCTGTCACTTGTTTCTTTACCAGGATTCTCTTATCTAACTCAATCCAGGTAGAAAATAGTGGAAATAAAATAATTATGTTATCTGAATTACTTTTAGCATTGTATGAGCTCTGTCAGATTTGGATCTATCTCAGGTTGGGCAAACCTGAATGAATAAAAAATAAATAAATAGTAATATGAAAATAATTTCCTCAACCATAGGATAATATGACCAGCCCATACACTTAACTGGACACATAGGGTTTTGAATAGAACCTCAAAGTTATAGACTGAATATTTGTGTCCCCCCAAATCTCACATGTTAAATCTTAAGGCTAAATTTGATGTTATTTGTAGGTGGAGCCTATGGGAGGTCACCAGGTCATGATAACAGGGCCCTCATGAATGGGATTAGTGTCCTTATAAAGGAAGCTCCAGAGAGTTCCCTTGCCTCCCTTCACCATGTGAGGACTCAGTGAGCAGCTGGCCCTCTATGATCTTGGAAGTGTTATCTTATCAGGCACAGAATCTTCTGGCTCTTGACCTGGGATGTGCCAGCCTCCAGAACTGCGAGAAATAAATTTCTGTTGTTAAGCCACTCATCTATGGCTTTCTGTCATAGTAGCTCAAACAGATTGAGACACCCATCTCAGCCTGACTGATACTTTAGGATTTCACCAGCGTGAAGCCCATGACTACCAATAATCACGTCTTGAACCCTGGAAGGTAATCAATCATAGCACTGCCTGTGATCTGCAAACTTCCAGGTAGCAATTAGTGGGAGTGCAGAAAATGAGGAGACTTAAATATGAGGCTATTGGCTGTTTTCCAGATGGTGTGAGCTCCTTGGTATCACTGTTAGTTTTTGTGGATTATTAAAAATCACAGGAAAATTACAGAAATTAACCTGTATTCTCAAGTTCCCTTGGTCTCATTTATTATGATTAAGCACAACGATGGGTTATAATTAGGGATGGAAAAGGAGAGGAATGGGAAGTGATCATAACATATATTTGCCATGATTAGAGAGGTTATTCCCCTTAACTAAATGGCTGCAACCAGGGGTTACTTAAAAATTGTTATCACCTTTGCTCAAACTAAGGCTCTTACTCCTACACATTTTCAACCTTATTTCAACCACCCATTCTAAAATGGAATGTGCCTGTAAATTTAGTTACTGAGAGCTTAAACAGAAAAAGGTATCTGTTAATCTAAATAGAAACAACCACTTAGTTAATATTTACTATGTACAAATTCTGTGCACATGCATTACTCATTCATTCAAGAAACATTAAGTGTTTAATAATAAAGTTAGTCATTTTTGTAACTGTGAGAGAATAGTGATTACACCAAAGCAAAAATTTTCATCCTGAGTCTTGAGAGTCGAGCTGCCACCCGTAATATACTCTCAAAGTCAGGCAGAGAGCAAGTCAATATTTTCTCAGAACTCTCTCTCTCTCTCTCTCTCTCTCTCCCCACCTTTGCCCCACCTCTTTCTGTCTCTGTTTCTGCCTCTGTCTTTCTCTTTTTCTTTCACTACTCCATCTCGTTTCTCCTTCCTTCCTGCTTTTCTTCCATCTTTCCTTCCCCCCTTTCTCAATCTTATGAGATATTTATATTAAACAACATAAAAAGACAATTAAAACGAAAATAAAAGATCATTTCCTAACATGTTTCATATAATGATGGACAAGATCTAGATTACAAAGAGTCCCCTAGGTAAGTAAAAATGATTTTTAATTTCAGTATAACATATAAATTTTTATAATGCCTCATTTTTGGTTATTTAAACAGAGATCAAGTCAGGATGTTCTGACTCAGTGTTCTTGATTTGAGAATATTTGCCCTACTCCCTCGTTCCAAAATCTCTTTCTCCATCACCCCCTCTTTTCCTCCCTGTCTCTTTTTTCTTTACCCACCCCACCTATCTACGTGCTCTCTATCCCGTATTTGATTCCACCACCTTAATCTAGCTCCATCTCTTTGATTAAAAAATTACTCAGCATTTTTTAATGGATAAGAAAGAAACTAAAAACAAAATTTAGGACTATTTTAAAAATTCATAATGAAGGTATTCAGCGGAAATGCAAAATAATAATAACTAGTAATGGCTCAAAATTCATACATGGGGAATTCTTATGTTCTAAAAATGACGANTGAAGGGCCCACTGCTAAGGAGGCTCACTCACTTATCTGGCAGCTGATGCTGGTTGAGGTCAGGAGTCTTCAATTCCTTTCCACATCCCTTTATGGAGCTTGAGTATCTTCATTACATAGAAATTGACTTTCCACCATATAAACAATCCAGGAAATATGATCTAGATATTCCCCAATAAGAATAGTATAAATAATACCAAGAAGATACTCTCATTGCTTAAAATTCTAAGGAATAAACATTTTCTGCCTTAATTCTCTACAAGGCATAGATTTCTCCATTACAAAAAATTTCCCCATACATTGACCCATTTTCTATTCTATTATATTACCAACTATGGCAATTTCCATGTAAAAGCACTTGTATATAGAAAATCCTACCAGTACTGCAAAGTCAAACAAGAAATTCAAAATTAAATTAATTTATTTTATACTAAAAATATATATCATCAGAACTTTAAAAAAACGTTAATACACAAAAAACCAACCATCAAAACTTTAAAAATTTTCTAGAACACAAAAAAGAAAATTGGACTCATACATTTGGAGAAAATATATAACTCTTCTCCAATTGGCAAAAACAGTTTCCAAGCTCTAATCATGATTCTGTAAAAGGCTATTCCTTACCAGGCAAATGAAAATTGGAACCATCTCTATGGACAAGGCCGTATTGGCACAGACACAACACAAACACTGTAGGAAACTCAGACACTCCCTTGTTTATAGTCCTCTTAATGTTTTAAGTGAGATTGCAATTCTGTACATTTCAATTATCTGATTAAAATATATAAAACCAATTCAACCAAAGCTTTGTGAGAGTAAGGAAGTTTAAGAATTTTTTTTTTAAAGTAAGAAGCAATGAACATGTTAAAATAGTATTTGATGAAAATGTGCATAAGTGAAAAGAAAATAAGCTCGCTACAAATATGACTACAGAGAGTGAGAGAGAGACACAGGAGAAGAATGTGAATTTGGATCCAGCTTCATGTTTGAATGAGCAGAATCACTAGCTGATGTCTGATGACTGGGAGTAAATGATCATGGTTATACGTTATCTGCAATGACTATGCCTCTCTGTAATCATTTCTTAAAAGTATCCACATGACATTTAGATGTGTTGCAATGGAAAGACATTCCAATGTAACATGTGTTTACTAAGACATTCATTTATTCAACTATCCAACTTATGTTTCTGTGTCCATTCTTCATCTTTCTATTGGCCAACTTTCCCTTATCCTGAAATGTATCCAGAATTGATAAAAACCTGCTTTTTTTCCCCTACAAGTGCATTAACAATTCACTCCTTTTTGTTTCATGTATTTGCTTGTTTTTTCTTGGACATTTAGTGAATATTTGAATCAATGGCAGTCATGGTGCTACATGATGGAGCAGGAGTTAAACACAGGTCTGTGAAGCTCTAAATCCCATGCTCATAAACATTATATTAGAAGGTCTTCCTTCATATGTTCTCCATAACAGGAAAAGAGGGAGACAAGTTACCTATCCTTCTTAAACTTCAGTTTTCTTTTCTGTAAACCAGGGTTAGTAATTGAGCTTACCTCGGAGAGTTGTGGTATGAATTAAAGGAGATAATCTGTGTCAATACCTTCAAACAAGGCTTGGTAAATTTTGAGTGTTAAAGGCATTTTAGCTACTCCTCTGACCTTATTTTCATCCATTTATATTCTGGAACAAGATCAGTCCTATTCTAAGCACATACCTGGTGTGAAAACATACTTTCCAGTGAAACATTTCACATGTTCACCTCACTTGTAATGTAAGCATTAGTGAAGCAAGTAAAAGACAAATTTGGCAAATTGAGTCACAACTCTACTCTGTGCTGTGATACTCATCAATCTAGAGACTATGTCCATTGTCCAGGTGAGAATAAATGAGTGGAAAAGAAAAGACATAGACCATTGAGAGAATAATTTAGGAAGCAGAAGACGGGATTCAATGATTATTGGAAATCCATAGGATTTGAGATGGATCTATCACATTATACAGAAGGCTACCCAGTGTGTAACTGAAAGATTAATATTAAACCAAGTAGAAATTCAAGTAGTGACACGGAATGCTCTATTCTTCATAAAACAACTCTGATATTACTAGAGTATGTATATAAGAATATAGTAACTCCTTAAAGTATAAAGAACATTTTAGCAGAACAAAAATAATAGTTATGATTTGGGCCATGCAGTTGAACACTTGCATTTATTTCACTAACGTTTGGGATTTTTGCCATAATCTTTTTTTTTTTTTTTTTTAAGTTTGGTGCAATGGTCTGAGTTAAGATTTTTTTTCAATGTTTAAAAAATCCATTATATTTAATCAATTGGGGGGTAAAGGATTTTAAGAATTTATAGCTGTATTCATGTTAAAGCTATTCCTCTTCACTGAATAGCATCTCTGTGTCATCTCATTCCTAATGCCTGTAAGTTAATGCACAAGAGAATGCTTTTAAATAATGCTGCACATCTGACTCGTGTTATGGAACATTTTTATAGGCACAGTGCAGAGGTAAATCGAAGGTGCTTTGTTATAAGCATTAAGGAAAGCTATATAAGAGAATGAAATGATGGTTAAAAATAGAACCCTACTAAAAGGTCCAGATAATATCTAAATAACAATTGTGCAATGGCATCATATGCTAAGCTAGTCCACCTACTTATATAACTTGTTTGGCATAGAGTGTGCAGGAAAATTGTCCCTGAGTATGAGGGCAAGGGATTGTGATGAGGGCCACTGATGACTATGACAGTACCTTCCATAACTCATAATCATTAAAGAAAAATGTTGCAAACTATACTAGTGCAGGGAAAAAAACGTCAGAAAACAACAACAACAACAAAAAAAAAAACCCTGTTCTCTTAAAGAGTCAAATATGCAAACAAAAGAGAGAGGTTGCTCAACACCCATTCCAGTATATCCAGAGAGACACATTGCCCTACTAAATGTGCAGTTCATCCACTGGCTGCCTACTCCTGTGCATATCTGTTTCTCTTCGTACCTGTTTCCCTCTGGAAGTTTCCTGTGACTCCTGACAGTAAGGTTAAGAGCTCTTGTCATGTGGTCCCACGGCATCATATTAGAAATACTTTCTCTTTTGTTACCCCATAAAAGTACTGGTTACTTGATATTGAAATTACCAGTTTATATTTCATTTTTACTTAAATGAAAGTTCCCTTAGGGCACAGGATGTCTTTTTTATTTTTTCTGTTATATGTCCAGTATTTAATACACCATCTGGCATTTATTAATTACTTAATGAATATTTGCTAATTTGTAGCAAAAACAGATTTCTGTCCACTTTGTAAGAAATTTTTATTCTTTCTCACTGCCCTAACTTCTTTAAATTCTCTTTTACTCCTTCCAGCCCAAGTTCAATGGTAATAGAAAGTCACCAAGCTCACAGAAATTTGGTTTTCTTCCATACTCCTATAATTAGTTATAGAAACCCTGAGAGCTGAATTTCCAACAACAGACTCCAGCTCGTATAAATTCATTATTTATATAAACATGAATTTCAGTCTTCCTGTCTGCTACAGCATCCTTCAAAGGTAGCTGAAGAAGTTTTCACTAAATTAAAGATAGACTACATGATTCACACACACACACATGCACAGAAACACACACTCTTCACTTTGAGAGACTAAAGGGACTTCAAGGAATTATTAACTCTCCAAAAAAACCTATAGATATTGATTTGTGGAATAGCTGCTTTATTCATAGACAGTTCTTTGTGTTAATAACAACAGAATTTCTTTATTCAACAAAGTTTAATAATTCTACAGAACAACATAGGGAAAGCCAGCATGTTTTCATTAATGAGGTTAAATATATCTGACCTATGTAAACTGTGCATTGTACAATGGATTATTTATCCTAGGATCATCATGGCTTAGCACAGTGCCTGGCACAATGATAATTTATTGAACTGCTACTACGGGCCAAGCAGTGTACTATTTGATTTATGTAATAAGCTCTAAGCCTTATATTATTATCCCCTTTTATGTATGAGGTTAAGCAGTGTTAAGCTACTTTTCCTATAAGATAAAGCTACTAAGCAGTGGAACCAGAATATGAATCCAGGTCTGTCTATATCTGTGTTCTATTGAAGACTCCACAATAAATTGTTCGTGTTTCAATAAATCTTTTGAGGATCAGTGTGAGTGAATAACACAAATATGCATATAGATATAGTAACAAATAATGTAAAAGCCTGTGTTTAAAATGTATAAACACTGTGGCTAGTTTTCATTTTTTAACCACTAATTTGGCAAATATTTGTTGCTTTTTATTATTACTTGTTTTAATGTGTCCTATTTTCTTAATTAGTTTGAGAGCTATTTAAAGATTTTTCTTGTATTGTGCCTTTTTATTTTATCCTGGTATTTAAAAAAGAAACTTTTGCCTGTTAGTACTCAAATAATACTTTGGTTAATTGATATCCAGGTCAACTGAGCAGAATTTTAAAACCGAAACATCTTTGTGAATATTCACAGTTTTAGTTATTGTGCTGTTTTTAATAATAAAATGATTATATTGGACTGAATGTTCTGGGACTTACAGTCCATGCATTTAATCTACAAATTTGTATTTTCACATCTTTTTTCATTGCATATTAGTAAAACACTTGTAAATGGCTGAACCATTTTCCAAATCATAGGAAAAGATTATCTAATTTTTTGACTCTCTGAAATAGTCACTTTGAAGTGCCTCACTTCAATAAAATAAATTTTATTGTCACTGCATAATACTATCTTTAAAATCCTTTTGTGGACATTCTTATTTTTCAACTCAGTAAAGAGGACAAACAGTCTGTCTAATAATAATTTCAATGAACAAAACTGGAGTTCAGATAGATTACGTGCCTCACCTCAGAACACAGATGTAATAAGTGGTAGATCCAGCATTCATACGCCAGTAATCCAGCTCTGGCGTTTGATATTGGAGATAGGGTCTGGGGGGCCCAAGAATGGGCCTCAACCCACCCTGTCCTCTTACCATGTTCTTGACTTTGCCACAGGAAAGAATTCAAGGGCAGAGTCACAGTAGAAATTGAGAATGAGTTTAATATAACAGATAGGAAGTACAGGTTCCAAAGAGAAAATGCAGCATAGCTCCAGAGGCTGAGCAGGGACCACACCAAGTTTAACACAAAAATAAGGAATACATACTTTAAGTTCAGAATGCAAGCTGGCATGAGAGACCGAGGAGCATCTTGCTGAAAGTAAGTTCGATATAAAGTGTAAAGTATACACACCTCACCCAGCAAAGTGCTGGTTGCCTCCAGGAAAGTGAGCAACAACCCTGCCTACTGCTGGGATTCAGCTTTTATAGTTTCTCTGTCTAATGAATATTCATTTAAGGGGGTGGTTCCTAGTTATGCAGCATTAGTCTTTCACATGCTCAGGTGGTCTGTTCTTGGAGCACGTTCATTGGTCAAATCACATCACATGCACCAGGCGTATTCAAGAATATTTTGTGCTCTCTGGAACCTCCAGTGGAAGGTCATTCAACTACCAGGGTTATATAACCCCTCTCTACTGAGCATGCTCAGCCACTGGCTTTGTATAAGCCAGTGCCCTGGGAACTCATTTTCCCTGTGTTGGTGCTAAAATTAGGTCTAACTGGCAAAAGTAGCTTTCCTGGGGGTGCAGGGGGGGGTCACTAGGAGGGGCCTGAAACCTTGGGGAATGGCTTGTAACCCAGAGGTGTGTCCCATAGCCCAAACCCAGGGAAACCGAGCACCTCCTACATCAGGTTCACACTCCATTCCTCTGTGCTACAGTTGAATCTTCCAAAAAGTGTCACAGATGAGAGAAGAAAGAAATTTGATCTTATGGAAACTTTGTGTGCATATTCTGAATGGCTATCAAAATGATTTGTTAGAATATTGACCATGTGGCTTTGATAAACAATAAAAATGAATCTTTGGCTTAATCAAATAAATGTATATATCCCAGCAAAATTTGTGGGTTTTTTGCATATTTCTTTGAAATTAACTAATGATCTTTTAAAATAAAGAGATGGATGTACAATGAAAATGGACAATCAACTTACAGAACTGTACATGATTAAAAATCATGAAAATATTAGTGGGGTAAATGTTGGAAGGTTGTAAGAAAAAGACTACATAAATCTGGAAATTTGTAATTATGAAAACATCATGCATTAGAGTTATATAGAGATAATAGTAGATACAAATGCATGTAAACTTAGTTCAAAGCTTTTGGTGTGATACAATCTAAAGATGTGGGTGAGAAGTGATCAGCTTCGGGATTTTACGTGACCTAAAATGGAGTGCCTGAATCTTTATGCTTGACTGTTGAGTGAAAGTAAGTGGATTTTTTTTTTTCAGTTGGACAGACAAATATTGTCTAGTCATTTTTAAGAAAACTCAGATAGAAACAGACTTTTTAATGCATTACTGAGTTTAAAAAAAAATACTGTCTAATTTATCTCTCCCAAAACCTATATTTTAAATCTACCATGGTTCTCCCTTCTACAGCATCAGAAATAGAACTCAGGTAAATAAGTTAATATGCAAAAGGTTTTTTTGTTTTGTTTTGTTTTGTTTTGTTTTTTGGTTTTTTCCTAGGCAAAGGGTGGAGCTAAACAATTATTTAAGACATCTAATGTGTCTGGATGGATTTTCTTTAAAATTGTGGGTATTTTTTAATTACATTGGAAAATCCATAGCAGTCCTCTATGAGAAGAGTCACATTTTAAAACAGATCATGAGAGACAGAAACGAGAAAAACCATCCCATATACACACAGATGTGAGTCAATATGTTATTCATCCATGTAAAGTGAACACTCGAAGTAAATCAAGAAAACTTGATAGGCATTGATCAACATAAGCTACAGGAAGTGTTGATTTTACACTTGTAAATCAATGTATGGAGATTAAAGCTTCTTATACCTATGGGAGTCTCCTCTGAAAATCATGAGTCTAAGGTGAAAAATGAATAGACATAACTAAGTGTGCTATTGCTTTTGTTAAAGTCAAAATTAGGATAAGAACCATACAATCCAAGTGGTTTCCTTAACCATGATAAATTGATCTTCAAAGATTGTATAATGTGTTTTTTGCCAAAGGAACTTAAACCAAAGTAACATTGCCAGAGAGAAAGAAAAACACATTAAATTTAACAAGCCCAGAGAAATATGAGCATAGGGCTTCAGTCATGTCCCCCTTGCCCATGTCTGGGATAATTGCTAAAAGGTGTGGTTTTAGAAGACAGGATGCCATCACCATCGGGTGTGATTTATCCAAATGTTATCACTATTTGTACAGTGTGATTCTCATTCTTTCTTTGCTGCAAAATCTCTGGATGATGCAAAGAACAGTGTATTGTCAATCAGTAGCTTAAGCTATTTGGCGAATGAGGTTAGCCTTTCTCTGCTGTGCCTTTTCACATTGTGATACCCTGAATCACTGAAGTCACCACCAAAGAAAGCTCTCCCCGCATTTGTTCCCTGGACTTTGGACTTCCCAGCCTCTGAAACTGTAAGCAAAAAATATCATTTTCTTACAAATTACCCAGTTCCAGTTATTTTGCTATAAATAACCAAAATGAACTAATAGAGCGAACCAATGTAAATTCTTGGAAAACAATTTTGGATTTCTCCCTTTAAGATTCTCTTTTTTTTTCTTTAAATATTACCAACTTCTCTTTTGTCCTCTGAAGCACATTTTTGAAGCAACATGAATTTGTGTTTCCAGGCTTGCAATCCAAAAATGCAGCCCAAATAAACTCATTGTTTTATATATTTTTGGCTCAGTTCCTGGATTTCTCCCTTTAAGATTCTCTTTTTTTTTTCTTTAAATATTACCAACTTCTCTTTTGTCCTCTGAAGCACATTTTTGAAGCAACATGAATTTGTGTTTCCAGCCTTGCAATCCAAAAATGCAGCCCAAATAAACTCATTGTTTTATATATTTTTGGCTCAGTTCCTTTTCTAAGTTGACATCAGGCAGTTTGTTTCTTGACTTTATTTTTTATTATTTAGAAAATTCTTTGGACTAAAGATCATTTTCAGTTGAAACTATCAAAAACTTACTGAAAATGTCATGTATGTAATTTATTTCCCAGAAAATCAGTCTGATAACTTCTTATGCCTTATAGAAATAAAGGTAATAGTTCCTAGAAGAGTCAGATTGGAAAGCACCAATGAAATTTGAGGGGCTGGCCCGGTGGCGCACTGCTACAGTGTGCCGCTTGGGAAGCGCAGCGGCGCTCCCGC
>NW_007732941.1:30667-31476 GCF_000696425.1 Galeopterus variegatus | reverse complement strand
TTTCCACAATTCTCCCATAACACTCATTAGCACGGCCTAAGGAAATCCAAAGATCTCTGCATTTTTGCAAATTCCATTTGAATTTCAATCTTTTTGACTGCTTACAATGATAGACTCCTGTTTCAACATATACTGTTTTGGTATTACTATTTTGGCACCCATATAAGGTTTAGGTCCTTTTTATGATTTCATGCCAAATTGATTGTAAACTTGGCAGATTTTACTGATGTTTTGGGGAACAAAAAGAAAATGTTCTCTAATAGAAACAATTTCAAAACAGTAGGCAGCACCTTTCTTAAAATCTCTTTTAGCTACACCATCATAACAAGGTTTCACCAAGTGTGTCGCTGGATCTCAGATCCTTCTGCCCCTTTCTGTGCAGGCCATGAGTCACGTAATGGAAAGAAGATTCTGGCAGCTTTATGCAGGGTAGACATATTTTATTCTTCAGATATGGGTTTCACAGACATGCTTCATTCTCAGACATGAGCTCTGCTGTTTTCCACTGACCCTCCATGCTCTGCCCACCCAGCGATTCAGAGTTGTTAACATTTTACTTTCAGTACACAATAGCGGCCACAAGCCAAGTGCATAACATAGCCACAACACGCTGAATCAGTAAATGGGCACACATGCGCAGTTACACTACTTTTATAACTTGTTTCTAGTGAATGTGCTGAATCTCGCCCATTTGTAACAGATGCGGGGTGAGAGAGCATGACTAAACTTTTCCTACTTTCCTTACACCAGGCTTTCCTTCCTTCCTTTATCACCCTCACCTCTTTATAAACACTGATTTCTGTCCTTCA
>NW_007732941.1:23103-30315 GCF_000696425.1 Galeopterus variegatus | reverse complement strand
AGGCTTTCCTTCCTTCCTTTATCACCCTCACCTCTTTATAAACACTGATTTCTGTCCTTCAGATTTATAAATGTATGCGTATGTGTGTAATTACTTATCATTCTCATTTGAATTTAGCCATAAATGTAATTGATCATTTGAGTAACGTGTAATTACATTAGCAGAACAAGCTCTGTTACGTTGTGGTACCAAACAACTCCTTAATCTTTGTGGTTTTGCACAACGGAAATTTTATTTTCCCTTTACATAAATATTGCTGTGATTTCATGTAACTCTCTCCAAGGTAGATGTCTGTCCTACAGTGACTCAGAGGCCCATCCCTGATTGCTGTAGCATAGAGGGAAGGAACTGGAGGATTTTCCATGCACTTTTCATTACTTCAGACCAGCTCACTTCATATTTCTTTGCCCATAAACCAACACGAGGACCTACCCAACAGCAAAAATGCAGAGAAATGCTAATTCTGATATGAGTAGAAGGGAAAGAGAATTGAATATTGGTGAAGATTTGTGATACCTACCAAAGCCTATTTCTTCTTCACTGATTTATATCACCTCTTGCATGATATGCAAAGCCTCATATATGTTTTTTCGATTATTTTATTTTATGTGTCTATTCTCCCCAAACAACACACTGGCTGATTTATTACAAGTTTTCATATTATAATTTTATTTTATGTTTCAATACCTAGTAGTATATTGCTTTTCCTTACAGTTTATTAATTTTTTTTTTCAGAATTATTTTGACTATTTTTGGACATTCACTAAATAATAAGAAGTTTGGAAAAGGTTTTTCAAGTTCTACAAAAGTAAAAAATGTGGTGGCTATATAGAAACAACATTGTGTTTATAGAATAAATTTAGTAGAATTGAAAGCAATAAGATATTGAGTCACCCTATCTGTAAATACGGTATACAGATACTTGCTTTTTGTTCAGGATACACTTCATTATTCAATAAAAGTTTTGTAAACTTTATTTTTGAACATTTATAAGAACAATGAAAAGTGTCGTTGGTATTTGCTAGTGAGATCTTTTAATTCTCTTATAATTTCTAACTGGTTTTGTTGATGTATAAAAAACATAATTGATTAATAACTTTTTCTTATTTCAAGCATCATACGAAATTTCATAAGACCTTTAGCTGTTGCAAATCCTTAATAGCAATATCTTTGAATAAAAGTACTTTCATCTCTTCCTTTCTAATTCTTAATTATTAACTTTCCATATTTTTGTTCATTGCCTACCATCCCTAGGAGAATACCAGCAAGAGTATCTGTATTGGTTTTTGAATTTAAAAGATAATGTTTCTAAAGTTTCCTTGCTTGCCATTATAATTTCTGTAGGTTTTTGACAATAGACTATCAAGTTAAGGAATTCCCCAGTAATTGTAATTTGTGAGATTTTATTTTAATCATTTAAAATTTTTGAATTTGCTTGGATACTTTTCCTTTTCCTATAATCTGTAAAATAAAAAGATGCAATATTTTCACTTCAGCCCAATCTTCTAATAAAAAATCCTAATAAAATAAGGATAAAAAAACAAATACAAAAATATGAAAAGAACGTTTAGTTTTCCCTACATGACAGTCACTAAAAATATTTCAATTAAAATTGAGAAAAGAGAGAGATGCCGTAGGTGACTATTATTACTCAGCATTTTCTTGAGTAGAAAATAAAGTAAAGGATTAGGAAAAATTAGGGAAAAAAGATAAAACTATCTCATTGCTAAAGCTATAATTTTTCTTAACCTTGAAAATCTACTGGGCTCTAAAAATAATAATAATTATAATTCATATCGTAGGTAAAGAGGCTGGCTAAAATTTTAAAAACCCCAAATTTAATAGTTTTAAAAAAATTCTCTAGCAAGCACACCTAGAACAAAAATTGGAAAGCAAAAATGTATTCATGATATTTTAACAACTTTAAAGTACTTTGTAATGTGCTCAATAAGACATTCTAGGACTTTGTCACAAAAACTGTGAGATTGTATTGAAGGATTTAAGACAAAATTTTAATAATTGAAATTGCCTACCATGTTTTAGCATAGAATGACCTAATGCCATAAATTCTCCTAAAAATAATATGTATATATATACACACATATATAAATTAATATGAGTATATATACACATATATGATACATATATGTGTATATATATATGTACACACACACATACATACACCCACATATATATCTCCTATGAAAAAAGAAAAAAAGCTTTGGATGAAATGTTCCTAAAAGTCATATGGAAAAATAAATGCCCCAAAATGTCCAGTAAATTATGTTATTTTCTCCACATTTACTAAATTTATTGAATTTTTTGATATGCCCTTATAAGTAGCATTTAGCTAATTTTTTAATCTAGTCTAGGTCCCTCTGCCTTTTAATAACTTTTTAAAATTTGTTTGAACTGTGTGATTACTAATTTTTCTCATTTATACCACTATGACCTTTTGTGTTTCTCTTTACCATACTTTATTGTTGCTCTTTTTATTTTATTTTATTTTTTTTTGTCTTTTTGTCCGTGTCCGGCAACGGATCGCAACCCTCAGTGTTGCCCCCGTACCGGACCGGGGACCGGCAACGGGATCGCAAGCCTCCGCGTTGCTCCCGCGCCTCGCTCAGCCAGTGAGAGGGAGCCGGTCTGTATGTGGGATCCGAACCCTCGGGCGGGAGTGCCGCCGCGCTTCCCAAGCGGCGCACTATCCAGTGCGCCACTGGGCCGGCCCTTTTTTTTTCTTTCTTGTATTTATTTCTCTGTTTTCTGTTTCATTGGTAAGTTTGTTTTATAAACTTTACTGTTTTTAAATTGCAGGGGGATTTTGAAGCAATTCATTACAGTTCTATTATTTTATTGGTTACTCTTATTGTTGATATGTATGCTTAATTTTAAAGTCTAAATTATCTGGTAAGCTATCTTTCTACCAATTAAGAGGGGAGGGGGAAGGTAACATTTCTTTCCCAAAACTTTCCCATAGCTTTTGTTACTATTAAAAATTTAGTCACATGTTTTTAGCAGTCAATATTATCAGCATATTTTATTATTAGAGATGCATCTATTCCATTGCTTTCTTAAGGCTGTGCTTCTGCTTACTGAATTTGTTTCATCATTCTTTCAATGAACCTCCATGTGTGTTAAGATCACTTCTTAAGTATGTGTCTCAAAATGCCTGTAACTGTAGTTTCCCTGCTATCTTTCCAGGGTATAGACTTCTACCGTACTTCAGCCCTTTGGATTAATCAGTGATCCCTGGAACCTAGTATTGGTGATAGAAGTCTGCTGTCACTCAAATTGTTGTTTAAAAATCTTCTTCATGGTGACGATATTTGTGGCAATGTTCTGTGGTTTCACATCATTGTGACTATGAGTGGACGTATTATGTTCTATTTATACTCATGGGAAATCAACAGATTATTTCTTTTTCAAAGTTTAATATTTTTTATTTTGAGATCTGCACTGAGTTGTTTTACATATCCATCTAATCCTGTATCCTTTCTTCCTTCTTTCCTTCTTTCCTCTTTTGTATTATTGTTATATTTTATGGCTTTCATTCTTTTATTTATTATAGAGCCTACAGATACTAATTTTAAATTCATTTGCAATTTTCACAATTATTTTCACATTGTCTAGAGTAAATTCATTTCAAGAATATTATTTTTTTGGCTATCTGCCTTCATTTCCTCGTGAATTCTGGATTTTTTTCCCTGTTGATTTCTGTGGTTAGCCTTATATACATAGTACTTGCTTTGTAATTTCTTGTACTCTGCTCCAAAGGGCCTCTTAGGTTGATGGCTTAAAAAGCCTGTCACAATGTGGTTCTGAGCCAAAGTCAGATCTAGCATTTCAGTAAACAATCATTTTGGCCCAAATTTTGTCTACTTATCTATGCCAGCTTTCTAATGCTTCCTCAGGTAGGAGGATTTGTATAACTCATAGCCTCTTGAGTTGTGAATCTGAACCTTATTTCAAAAAGTGAGCCACACCTATGCTCCTTGCCTTGAGAGGGGTTTCTTTAAACAGGACCCTGCTTCTGCTCTTTGGACTGAAAATCCCAAAATCTTGTTGCCAATTCTCATCCTTGGCGATAGATAACCTTTCTGTGTTTATATCTATCTTTTAAGTTTTCTCTACTTATGTATTTTCTATCACTGCTTTGTATTGGACAACTGCAGGGAATAGATATGTAAGCATTCACATTAATTTACTAAATTAGAGAGCACAATTTCTGGTAAATGTATTTAATGAAATATAGATTAAACATTATCTCTTTCATATTTCATATTTTCATTTAAAAATATCTAATTATTACGACAGGGTAAAATTATTGATTCAAATTTCCAGAGCTTGGGTTGTGACAATTGAACTCACTTGAGCATGTTTAGTAATTGTAGAATACCCCTCTAGTATCATNCTCTTTTGTATTATTGTTATATTTTATGGCTTTCATTCTTTTATTTATTATAGAGCCTACAGATACTAATTTTAAATTCATTTGCAATTTTCACAATTATTTTCACATTGTCTAGAGTAAATTCATTTCAAGAATATTATTTTTTTGGCTATCTGCCTTCATTTTCTCGTGAATTCTGGATTTTTTTCCCTGTTGATTTCTGTGGTTAGCCTTATATACATAGTACTTGCTTTGTAATTTCTTGTACTCTGCTCCAAAGGGCCTCTTAGGTTGATGGCTTAAAAAGCCTGTCACAATGTGGTTCTGAGCCAAAGTCAGATCTAGCATTTCAGTAAACAATCATTTTGGCCCAAATTTTGTCTACTTATCTATGCCAGCTTTCTAATGCTTCCTCAGGTAGGAGGATTTGTATAACTCATAGCCTCTTGAGTTGTGAATCTGAACCTTATTTCAAAAAGTGAGCCACACCTATGCTCCTTGCCTTGAGAGGGGTTTCTTTAAACAGGACCCTGCTTCTGCTCTTTGGACTGAAAATCCCAAAATCTTGTTGCCAATTCTCATCCTTGGCGATAGATAACCTTTCTGTGTTTATATCTATCTTTTAAGTTTTCTCTACTTATGTATTTTCTATCACTGCTTTGTATTGGACAACTGCAGGGAATAGATATGTAAGCATTCACATTAATTTACTAAATTAGAGAGCACAATTTCTGGTAAATGTATTTAATGAAATATAGATTAAACATTATCTCTTTCATATTTCATATTTTCATTTAAAAATATCTAATTATTATGACAGGGTAAAATTATTGATTCAAATTTCCAGAGCTTGGAATATAGATTAAACATTATCTCTTTCATATTTCATATTTTCATTTAAAAATATCTAATTATTACGACAGGGTAAAATTATTGATTCAAATTTCCAGAGCTTGGGTTGTGACAATTGAACTCACTTGAGCATGTTTAGTAATTGTAGAATACCCCTCTAGTATCATCTATATCCAATTGTACAAACCCTTCATATCACAGGTTCACACACAGTAAAAGACTGCTTCCATTCCTTGCCAGGTCTGTTTAACTTAAATTTATATTGCTAGCAAAAATTATTTGGTTTAAGGAATTCTTTTCTCTCTATTTAATTCTATCTCCTGTGAGCACAGGTGATGTTGCAAGTTCTCAAAAGCAATTCACCTTCCAGATACTAAAGGATTAGCTGCACCCTACAACTAGAAACCAAGCTGGCAAAATGGGCTCAAGCTGTCAAGCAGACATGATCAAATAAATTTTATTTAGTCCAAAGCAAAAGCATCATTTACTATTCCATTCAAGTTCAGTCAGCTCGGGCAGCCACCATACCCTGATGACTGCAGTCTTCTGTACTTTTTATCTGCAAACTAGTCACAGTGCCATGCATAAAAGAATTCACTCCCTAGTCTAAAACTTCTGCCAGGGCAGGGCTATTGTTCACAAATTCCTTTGTTCCATACCTCTCAGCAGGTTGCCTCTGAAGTGCCCATCAAGCCTACACTTTTATACACTTTAGTAAATTCCCCTGTGTTTACAGTTGGTATCTCACTTGTCCTTTCATCATTTAAATTGCCTAGAAAGCTGCATCCCTAATATGGCCACTTGCCCAGTGTTGATTAGTACAGATCAGAAATGCCAGGGTCTTTTCACTGTCCAGCCAAGATGCAAAATCGCCACTCTAACTGCCACTCCTGTATATTCTATCTCATGAAAGCAAAAAGAAGCTGTGGCCCCCAACACTGCTTTGTCTCCTGTTTTTGAGCTCTGGCTCCATTACCTAACTCCAAGGTTTTTCATACTTGTGATAGTCCTTTCTTCCCTACCTGATTAATTCCTAGGCTTCTAAAAGAAAATGAATATTCTGTATATCCACGTGTGANCCTACCTGATTAATTCCTAGGCTTCTAAAAGAAAATGAATATTCTGTATATCCACGTGTGAAAATGAGAATCAGCTCTCGCTCTCCTTCTGTAAGTGTAAGAGGAAATGTGTGCCCACGTGGAGGGAGGCGAGCAGTTCATTGTCTCTTTGACATCTTGAATTCAATATTCTTTCTAATAATATCTAAGATTAGCTCAGTAAAAATATTGGAATCTATCTACACTGTACAGCAAAACACACACAGAAAGTAAAATAAAAATGAACTTAAGAACTTAAGTTATCAGCCTTTTTAATTTATGGTCTTTATTTCTGTATTTAAGAAACTATAAATGTTTGCATTTATCATTTAAGTTTAAAGTTAGAGTACCTTTTTTTAGGGATCTTCACTTATAATATAGGGATAATACTACCTATTCATTTTGTTGATGTAATAATTTAATGAAATAATATACTAAAATTTTTCAAACTATAGTGTACATAAGAATTAACTGGTCATGCAGAATTGGTATCCACCCCAGATATTCTCATGCAAGATCTGGGGCAGAAATAATAAAATTCATTTTTAGAAGAACCACAGTGATTTTGATATTAGTAGTCAGGAGGCAATTTGATAATCACTGATAAATACTAACTAGTTAATGCAGTATCTGTCACATAATAAGTATTCTATAGGTGTTAATGATTAGTTATTTTTAATATACTATGGAGTTGGAACTATAATGTGATTCTAGTGGTACCTACAAGTCCTAGATCACTAGAGAGGAGATAAAACTATTAGCCAGGAATGGCTGCAAAGTGACCCTTGCCTGGTTCCTGTCCTTTTCCATGTTCCTTTATAGGCCATTACCCATGTGCTGACCATGTTCTCAAACTATGAGTCTCACATT
>NW_007732941.1:15169-21746 GCF_000696425.1 Galeopterus variegatus | reverse complement strand
TCTGATTTAAAAATAAAATTAAAAAGGGATCATCTGGGGGCTACTGTTGGAAAAGTGCAGCAGTGAGACCGGCCAGAAAGATGCCAGTGGCAGCAATGACAGAAAGTGTCTTCGGTTTCAAAAAGTTGCTGGATCAGTGTGAGAACCAAGAGCTCGAGGCTCCTGGAGGAATTGTTACACCCCCAGTGCATAGTCAGCTTCTAGCTTTATGTTTGCTCCATAATGTCATGAATAATGCAAGATACCTTTGGAAAAGAATACCACCTGTTATAAAATCTGCAAATGCTGAATGTGGGTGAATTTGGTCAGTAGGACTAAGATTTCCCTGGGATTTACACAACCGTCAATGCTCAGTAGTGGTCGGAGGCAGGGCAGCTTGTCATGGAAGCAAGGAGAGATGCAACAAGCAGAAAGAGACTTCACACTGGCCTCTCAAGTGTACACCTCAATAATCACTGATGATTTCACAGCCTTTGTGGGACTTCATGTAGAAGAGGCTCTGAAAGGTATATCAGAAAAAGGACAGCAAACCGACTCTACCACCGGGGTGGTTCTGCCTAAGAAGCCAGCTGCAGGGGCCCTGGATGTTTCTTGTAGCAGGTTTATTCCCTTATTAAAGCCTGTGCCAATTCCCCCAATCCCCAAAGAACAGCAGTTAGCCAGACTGACTGATTATGTAGCTTTCCTTGAAAACTGATTTCTCATTCTGAGTTCAAGATCCACCATTAGAATCCTGTATACTGACAAATATAGATATGTAAATTTTTCATTTTCAATTCATTGGATGGACTAAGTACGTCAGCATTCTTTACTGAGTATGTGATAAAATACATATATAATATAAAGCGTATTATATATATATTGTCCTTAAACATTATGCCAAATAATTGTTGGTGGGATTGTAAATTAGCACAGCCGTTATGGAAAACAGTATGGAGGTTTCTCAAACAACTACAGACAGAACTACCATATAATCCAGCAATCCCACTACTGAGTCTATATCCAAAGGAATGGAAATCATCACGTTGAAGGGATGCCTGTACTCCCATGTTCGTTGCAGCTGTATTTACAATAGCCAAGATATAGAACCAATCTAAATGTCCATTGACAGATGACTGGATAAAGAAAATGTGGTACGTATACACAATGGAATACTACTCAGCCATAAAAAAAGACGAAATTCTGTCTTTTGCAGCAACACAGGTGAGTCTGGAGAAAATTATAAGTTAAGTGAAATAAGCCAGACAAAGAAGCAGAAATACCACATTCTCTCACACATAACTGGCTGCTAGGAAGGAAGGAAGGAAGAGAGGGGTAAGGGAGGTGGGAGGGAAGCAGAGAAGAAGGAAGTAGTGAATAAAAGAAAGAAAGACAGACCACAACAATACGTTGAACTTTCAGAAGGAGAGAACAAACCTAAGGATACTTGAAATGGGGGATGGGAGGGAGGGGGTTCAGGAAGTGATAGGTCGGGCAAAGTGGAAGAAATATCATGATTTGTAAAAATGAATATGCTAATAATTAACAAAAAATTTAAATCAAAAAAGTAACATTTCTCATTTTTTGTAAAATTTAGCCATTTGGATGTGGCCCATCAGTATTACACGGTTAGTTAATATGTCCCCTAGTGACTCATCAGGTAAGCTCTCCTGCTTTAGGTGGGACAGTGGTTTTCAGCTGTCATTTCCCTGCCCTAGCACACACCACACTCCCATCTGCACCACTGGTGATTCATTGGGGGTTTAAGGAGGACTTAAAATTCAGGGCAGAACGTGAATTGCTGCAATTTTGATTCACCCACTTTGGAGAATAGGCTCTCTTTTCTCCCCACCTCCTGAGAATCAGTAATGTGGAATACAGAGACATAGCTGGGGAACAAATACACCATTTCCTTAGTAAACCAGTTAGTTAGTTTTGGATGTTTTCTGATAGCGTGAGTACATCCATTGCTGGAAGTAGAGGGCTTGCCGTGAAAATGCGACTTATTTAAGACGTTCATGAGAAGTATTAAGTTGTAATGTGTCCTTTTGGAAGAACAGAAAGTTAATGTGGAATGCATTATATGGGAAAAGAAGCCTTTGAATTAATGGTACACTTTGTACAACTTTCCCGTACTGTTGGTTACTTATATTTGTCCCTTGATTCAAGTTCTGCATTTTGAGAAATACTGAACAAGTCTCATTATTTGTGTGATAGGCCTCTGAATATTTGAAGTTGTTTATTGTATCTTCACATTAAAACACTCTAGTTAATTTATTCTGCATTTGTTCAATAAGTATTTAATTGAGAAATAAAATGAAATAAAAGAGAACAATGCGATAGTTGGTTGAAAACAAATAAGTTGCTTATTAGACAACCTAACATGCTATACCCTTGATTTCCTATGAATTGGAATGGTCATTATTAAAATTATGAAACTTGGTTTGATTTCAAACATTTTTTTAATAGAACTACTCAAAGGATAAGCAGAATTGGCTACTGGCAAAATTATGTGATTTATGGGAATCACCGTAGGTCATTCAGCATGTGATATTAAAAGCCAATGTGTATATGATATTAAAATTATGAAACTTGGTTTGATTTCAAACATTTTTTTAATAGAACTACTCAAAGGATAAACAGAATTGGCTACTGGCAAAATTATGTGATTTATGGGAATCACCGTAGGTCATTCAGCATGTGATATTAAAAGCCAATGTGTATATGATCATTTTTTGATCACGTGTTCTGTGACAGTATAATGAAAATAAGAAAAAAAATATTATCTTGTAACTAGTTGCTCTCTTGGAAGACTTGTTTCTAAAAATGTTTCTTAAGGCAATTCTTTATTCATTGGAAGATAATACAGAAAGGAATGTTTTCCAGCCATTGGCTAAATGTCTCAGGGTGGCAGCGACTGAGCTGACATGTGACAACATATGTCTAGAGAAAGAGCATAATGAACCAGAAGTGGGGATATGGGCATTGAATGAAAAGGTGGATAGAATCAAAAGGAGATGTCAGTTACTCTACAGTAGTGCCCAAGTTTGTCTCCACCACAAAATAATCTTCAGTGACAGATTTGACTCTGGGATATGGCCAGAAGCTGGTAAGTAGAATTAGCATTGGCCTCATCCAAAGATTTTGGAAGCACTACAAATGAGATCAATATCATTTGAAATTGACTCTTAGTAGGAGGACAAATTTAAATTATTTGCTAATATTAAATTTAAAAGTGTTTTTTCTTCATTTTTTTGAACTTTTATGTCAGACAAGTGAACAGAGTATTTTAAGAATTACAAAACTAATCCAAATTGGAAAACTTAAACAAGTATTTCCTGTCTAGTATCTCCTATATCACAATATTGATAAATGTTTTTTTTAATAATTTGTATTTATTTAACATCCCATCCATTTTATAGAGAAATGTCAAATATCAGATATCTAAGACATATTTTTGAAAGCCATAGGGTTTGACTGTAATAGATGTACAGAACAAGGGGAAAATTAAAATTAGACAAGGATAGGAATTGATTCATACTCAGTTCCAGGGCTACAGAAACTACTGGGATGGTAGCACTGTTCCCTCAAAAAATCCTGACTTGAGTTTCAAAATCATTGAGGAATAGAATATTTTTAGTCTAATCTGGGCTTATGTATACATCAAAAAGATCGGATCTGGTAACTCAGTACAACCCACTATACTAATGTTTTTAATCAGGGTGATGGCTCAATCCTGGCTCCTGAAATGTGAACCCAGTTTAAAGTACGTCCTTAGTCAATTGGAACAGGACAGCCTGTGATCTTTATGAGATTGACTACTACAGCTTGATTTTTGTTTTGACTTATTTTAGCTTGTACCTTTCAAACCCTAGAATATCATCATCTTCTAGTCATAAGGGAATCAAAGTCTAAGGTCAGCTCAACTAATTATAGCTAACCTGGATGTTTACCCTTCAACTAAAGCTTTCATCAAGTTCCAGAAAATAAACTTCTCCCTTCCATTATGGGTAAAGAGCTCAGTTGACATAAAGTTCACTGAATCTTCAATTCCCTCATAGAAAAATAAAAGATAATTTGTTCTTATATATTTCAAAAGAAAGCTGAGAGTGATGTAGGAGATAAAACTATTTTCCTATTGTGATAATATTGCACCTGAACTCCATCCATCAAATCTGTTAATACAGACTTCAGTTTTTGAATGGGCTACAATAAATGTTCCACTCTACTACATCATATGTTTTCACATTTTTAACATCTATTTCATCTTGCGTTTATGAGGAGGGGATGTGTAAGAATTGCCTTGATGGGGAACAATGTGTCAGTTCTCCTAACAAGAGATGATGGCTTGGCCAAACTATTTTCAGTGTCAAGAGCCATCCATAGGGCTAAACTATGGTGATGTTAGTAGCTATTTGAAGGACAGTGTACATTCCCAAAATATTGTTTAATGGAGGAGTAACTGCTTTATGATTAGTCCTTAAAAAACCATGTCATAGAGAAAAGTCCAAATTAGAAAAAGACATCAATTTGTGTGTCAAGGTGAATTTTCAAACAGAAACAAGACAAGAGCACATATTAGGTAAGACAGAGATAGGTTGAAATATAAGAGAAACTTTTAATAGGCTGTGGAAGTTACAATAAAAGAAAAGCATCTCTGAAGACGTTTCTAATGATTGTTGAATCTCCTCAAAAATGTTTTACATAGAGACCCAAAAACTTCCCTAAATTGGAGGTGAACTCTTTAAAAGGGTGAAAACGGCTAGACAGACAGCATCTCAAGTCTCTCTTAACATGACAAGATAGACCAAATCCAGAAACCTCTCTGAAGTGGAGGATTATTCCATGGGGTAGGTTGTCAACCTCACAGCCGACTTTTAGTTTAAATTTACTTCCTGAGATAAGATGACAGCCCTCCCTTAGTAGACCACAGAAACTTTTGGGAGAGTGCTGCTTCCTTATAATTGAAATTCAATCTAAACATGTCTTCTTAGAAAACATTTTTAAAACTATTTTGCAGTCTTCTTTTGCAAATATCTGTGGGGTATAATGACTCAATCTATCATTATTAAATTTTTAAATAGTTATATTTCTGTATTTCCTTAGAAATTTTATACCCTTTTTTTTAAAATAGTGGTGGTGAAGTAATTGTACTATACTAAAGTTCTATACTGATCCACAATTCCAGCTTGTCTGTGTTGAGGGCCAAATTCTTTGTAGGTGTGCCAGATACTTTATCTGTATTATTTAATATAATCTTTCAAATATCTCTATTGTGAATGTGGTATTACTTTAAGCTTACAAGTGAAATAAAAGTGAAACATTTATTAACTTTGGCAGCTATAATTTTTATGAAGAATGCAATTGTCTTAATTAAGATCAATGATCACATAATCATAAACAAACACATAAAGAAATAAATGTTTTCGATTTTTATTATCAAAGTGCTATTAAGAAACATCAAGCATGGGACTTTTTATCATGGGCTTGTAAATACCTAATACAACAGTATCTTTTAAAATGGATTTTATTCTATATCAATAAACACATCAGAAACTTCTTATATGAACTTGAGTTAATTTATGTATATATATGTACTCTACTATGGTGCCAGAATAGTTAAACAAGAGAAAGAGGACTGAGTTCTTTTTTTGGCAATTACTAGTTCAAAATTCAGGGCTATTCCCACAGTAGGTAGTATAGTTAGTATGACTCGGCGATGTGGAGGCCAGTTATTTTCTTTTAAAAAATAACTTGAAAATTAGTATGCTAGAGCAAACTAGTACTCAAAATTTTTAAAAAGGCAAGGTTTCCAGGATAATTAAATTTTGGCAATTCTATGACACAGATGAAAATACTGGTTTAAATATTTTATCACAGTTTATTGTTTATTTACTACCTCATATTGAGGAAGTTTGTAGAGACGTTCTAGAGGTAGATTGCCTGTGGTTGATTCTAAGAAATAGTTTTCTGCTTGCAGCAGTCCCCAACATATTAACTATAAATATCCTTCATCTCTCTTGACCCTTTAAGAAATGAATATTAGTAATTAATGTGTATATTCATCTTCAAACAACTTATCTATTGACTAATAAGTATCATACTTGGTGCTCAGTGTACAGATTGAGTAACGCATATGTGATTCATTCAATAAACATTTACTGAATTGTGTAATGTTCTAAGCACAAAAGAAAGAACCCAACAGTTAATAGTTTCTGGTTAAACACTGCTGATTCAATAAATAACTCCCAAAATAAATGTAATTCAATGAATAATCTCCTTTGGAAAAAAAAAAAAAAAAAAACTTGCAATTTATCTACAAATGCAAGAGCTCCTTTTGAAAGGGTGTGTCTTAAAATCATTGACAGTAAGCCCAGATAGGGAGAGTCACACCCCTATTGAATCAGCTTTGGAGCCTGCAGGAATCATTTCCTTTTAGTTAAAAGTAAAGGAGAAAAAAAGAATAGAATCCACTTCAGAAGAGAGCATAACAGGTTTTCTGATAAATCTGGTGATCCTGGGTAAAAAAAAAAAGCATAATAAAGACTATTTTAAGTATTTGGGGGGAAAGTTCTAAATTTATTTTGTAAAGACAATA
>NW_007732941.1:12186-14763 GCF_000696425.1 Galeopterus variegatus | reverse complement strand
GAGCCTGCAGGAATCATTTCCTTTTAGTTAAAAGTAAAGGAGAAAAAAAGAATAGAATCCATTTCAGAAGAGAGCATAACAGGTTTACTGATAAATCTGGTGATCCTGGGTAAAAAAAAAAATAATAAAGACTATTTTAAGTATTTGGGGGGAAAGTTCTAAATTTATTTTGTAAAGACAATAATTGAAAGAATTGTATATGTCAAATTCACTTTTAGAAATTCCTTAAAATTGCTTCTCTGAAGACCAACAACTCAATAATTCAAACTGAGCCAGATTTTTTTTTTCCTACCAGCACTAATCCAATTAAACTTTCTTCAATCAAGCAGCAAATGAAGTTGTTAAATGATGTACACTAGCAAGCTAGAGTAAAAATGAGTGTATCTCAATGTGGTGAAATACAGAATAAGGGACATATGAGCAAAGACCAACTGTGAGAAAACATGAGTAATGACAGCCACCTCACACTCACTACATGAAAATACTCATTGGGTACAGCAGTGAATATAATTGAGCACACTATTTTATCTATTCGATTTTAATTTTCTTCCATTTTTTTCTTTTTGACTGAGGGTGTTTTGTTTGCATTTTCACAATAAAGTTAAAAATACATTCTGGTAACTTAATTCTATAAAAAATGGGAACAGATAAGAACACTGGCTGCAAAAGGTAAGGAACAGCATTGGAAGTTGACAGTAACAATAGTAGCTTAAAGGAATGCATGGAATTTGAGAAGGGGGTGAGGATGCAGGCTATTGTCAAAGTGCTTATGGCTATGGATAAGAACAAGGAGTGGAGGCAGGAGATATATGAAAAATCTCATATATCTGTGTCTTCCTCTCAATTTCAATGTGAACCAAAGCCGCTCTAAAAAATAAAATATTTAAAAATAAATAAATAAATAAGTCATTAAGACTTCTGACACTGTTAGCTAATAACAGTGAAATAAGGTGGGTGACCAATTTCCCAAATAGATAATACAGAAAATGAGAGAAGAGAAAATTCAAAGGGAGATAAAAAAAAAAATATGTGTGCTGAAGGGCTTGCTATATATGCATTGGATAGATTAAGTAAGCCTCAATATTATTTAAAAAATGAGTTTTGAAAAAGGTAAAAAAAAATACATAGCATATCATTGAAAGACTGAAGAAACATTAGCTTATTTTGAAAATAAAGGATTCTGTAAGTACTGACAATCTGAAGAATAAATAGTGACAATATATTGGAGAATGTAAGATATGTATAAATAAAGCCTACGTTAAAATAGTGAAAATATGAGGATATAAGCATATAAAAAGCATGCTTTGTATATCAGAGACTGGTTTGAGAGGGGTAACCATGTAAATTTATTTCTTCTAGGCTTATGGATTATATTTGCTCCTATCGCCATACAATCTTGGCTTTTAGCTTTTCTCTTTTCCTTGTTTTCTACCTTCTAGAAATTTGTTTTCTTACACTTCACTTTAAATTCACTTATTCTCTATTTATTATTTTTCTACTAAATACATTAGTTAATGAATGTTTTATTCAAGCTTTTCAACTGGCTAGTACCTACAATATTACCTTAAAGATTGGTTGAAGTTTTGCTATTATAGACAACAGGGGCAACAAAAAGATTCTGAGAAGCATAAAAAGAAACATATAGGTCAATTCAAATTTTAAGTGACTATCAGAAATTACCTGTAAGACAATATCAAGTGGTTTAACAAACTTATAAGTGGAGTCCCAAAAGAAGATAGAGATAGGATACATCTATCTATCTATCTATCTATATATATGTGCTTACATGTAATTTGAAGCATATATATATATATATATATGTGTGTGTGTGTGTGTATAAAACTAGAGGCATACCTACATACATAGACACACACACACACACACACACACACACACATATACATATATGTTCAATGATTAAGCATTCATATTCTACGAAGGTCCAGTAACAGGCCAAGAACTGTTTCTCAAAAGTGGAGTAGCTATCCACAGTGGATAGCAAGGATTTGCACCAAAATCCTAAGGGCCCGTGCTGAAATTCACCTATAGTGTCCTGTCAAAGGCTGCAAACAGTATCTCTATGCAAATTCCACTTCAATCACCATTGGATCTTCTGGGTCATCTGAGTAAAGTGAACAGCCACCTGGACCTGTTGTAGATCTTTCTCTTGTTCTGGGCTCCCTCAGAACTAGCAGCTTTTGGGTCACTCAGTAAATGAGCCAGAGTAGAACATGCAAATGATGAATATGTTGCACCACAAATCCAAAGAGGACCTAGGTGCTGTGCCTTTTTTTTTTTTTGGTATAGGAGGGGCTAGCTGTGGCAACTTATCCTTCATTTTAAAAGGAATATCTCGGGCCGAACCTGTGGCTCACTCGGGTGAGTGCAGTGCTGTTAGCGCCGAGGCTGCGGCTTCAGATCCTATATAGGGATGGCCAGTGCACTCACTGGCTGAGCATGGTGCGGACGACACCAAGCCAAGGGTTGCAATCCCCTTACCGGTCAAAAAAAAAAAACAGGAATATCTTAATATTCCCTACACTACTAGACTCCTAGAATTTTTGCTAAGGTTGATGG
>NW_007732941.1:9954-11780 GCF_000696425.1 Galeopterus variegatus | reverse complement strand
TCACTGGCTGAGCATGGTGCGGACGACACCAAGCCAAGGGTTGCAATCCCCTTACCGGTCAAAAAAAAAAAACAGGAATATCTTAATATTCCCTACACTACTAGACTCCTAGAATTTTTGCTAAGGTTGATGGCCCCTGAACTTTTACCAGATCATTTCTCAAACTCTAACATGCAAATAACTTACCAATAAGTCTAGAGTTGTTGCTACATCTTGCTCCCTAGGTCTAATCAGCATAATGTTATCATTGTAGTGGACAGTGTTAAATCTTTTGGAAAAGAGAGGTGATCAAGATGTTTACCAAGTACATTATGACATAGGGCTGGAGAGTTGATATACTCCTGAGGTTGGGCTGTCAAGTAGCATTGCTTGCTTTGACAGCTGAAAGAAAACTGCTTCTGGTGGGTCTATAAACAAGTATGGAGAAAAAGCCATCTGCAAAATGATTAGCTGTATACCAAGTACCAGAAGATGTGTTTGCTCAATCAATAAAGCAGGTGCAATTGGAGTCACCAACATAGTTAAGCTTATAATGATCTACTGTCATACTCCAAGATTCATCTGTTTTCTGTGCATGCCTAATAGGCAAATTGAATGAGGGATGTAGTGGGAATCACAATTGCTGTATCATTCAAGTTCTTCATGGTGGCATTAATCTCTGCAGCCCCTCCAGGAATGCGGTATTGTTTTTGGTTTACTGTTTTCTTAGGTAGAGATTGTTCCAGTGTTTTCCACTTGGCCTTAGCCACAATAATAATCCTTACTTCATAGGTTAGGAAAGCAATGTGAGGGCTCCACCATCAGTTGATTATTATCTATTCCAGTTATATACTCTCAAACTGGAATATGGTGAACCACCATTAGGTGGGTTCAGAGACCTACTGTCCCCACTGTGAGATGAACATGAGTTAAAACTCCATTGTTTACTTGACCTCCATTAGGTTCTACACTGAATGGTGAACCATAGTAATAATTTGAGTCTCCTGGAATAAGTGTCAGTTCATATCTAGTGTTTAATAGTCCCTGAAGGTTCTGAGGTGTTATTATTTTTTTTTCTCCAATGCACAGTTACTCTGATCAAAGGCCATAGGTCTTTTGGTCATGGCTGGAAGATTAAAGGTATAAATTTTGGGCATTGTGCCAAGGTTATTTTTCAAGAAGTGCTTCCCTTCATTCAAGGGATTGTAAGCATATAAACTGGCTCAAGTCTGGGAACTGATTCAGAAACTGACTCTGTTCTTATGATTCAGATCACACTTTTGTTCAGTTGACGTAGAACTTTCCTGCTTATGCAGATCAAGAAAGAATTTAGTAGGCTTCCTATTTATTTCACTTCCTAAGAACACCATTATCAACTAGCCAACACCATTAAGTCTTCATGGATCAGACTATTCTGATTGCTGCTTTGATGCTGCTGTCCATCACAGTAACCATGTCCACCTAGCAATGTAGTTGAGTGCCATCACTTGGCCCCTGTTGCCCCATGAACCAATTATTACCAATTGCATTTATATTTCTTAACTCAGTGACTGCATTTCCCACTGCAAAGTCTGTCCTATAGAGGAGAGCTATCACCAATCTCTTAAAAGATTTATTTTTCACAAATTTATTTCTCACAACTGTGGTGTAAGTTTGTCTTCTGGACCCTCCTATTGTGGGGGAGTAGGTTAGTTGTAAAAAATACACCCTAACGTTTCAATCTCCCTAAGCCTTTAAATCCCTTCCTCTACATTTAAATAAGGCAGGCTAAGCATTTTCAACTCGGTCACTGTGGGCCACCTTTTGGTCCACGTTTTAATCAACAAACCCAAAAAACTGTTAGAGCC
>NW_007732941.1:2936-9135 GCF_000696425.1 Galeopterus variegatus | reverse complement strand
TGTCTGTATAAATTGGAAAATTCATGTAGTTCTTTCAGAGTGTATGGTGCCTCCCCATGAGTCACACTTTGTACCTGACCCTTACAGTCCTGTTGAGACTTGAGTTCAGCTACAGATCTAGAAAAAAAAGAGGGATGGTGGGGGTGGTTCATGAAGAGATCTGCATTGTCTTCTATGGCAACTCCCTCAAGGTAGGCCAGTACAGTATCTTCAGCCAATGCAGGGTCAATCTCCTTAGAGAGGAATGAGGTGGCCACTCCCACTGGGGGTGAAGAGACCTCTTCCACTGGAAGAGAAGACTCATCAGAATTTAGGGGATTGTCTTAGCTCAAGCTGCCATAACAAAGTATTATAGACTGAGTGGCTTAAATAATTGAAATTTATTTCATCATAGTTCTGGAGGCTGAAACTCTTGAGGTAATGGTGTCACCATGGTTTGGTTCTTGTGAGGGCTTTCATCCTGGCTTACAAGTGGCCAACTTTTCACGTGTTCTTACATGGGGAAGGGGGAGAGAACTCTCTGGTGTCTCATTTTTCAACAACATTAATCCCATCATGAAGGCCTCACCCTCATGACCTTGTCTAACCCCAATTGTCTCCTAAAGGACCCATCTCCAAATACCATCACACTGGGATTAAGGCTTCAACGTGTGAATTTTGAGGGGATGCAGTTTAGTTCATAGCATGGTTCAATGTCCCTTGTTTCATCAGGGTCTCCCCCTATGTCCCCATTCCAACTTTCAGGATCTTTTGTCTTCCCAACCAGTGCCCTCACTTCAACGGGAGATACCCTATGAGGCTGGGACTTCAACTTGCATTGTAATTCAGCCAGTCACAAGATGAGATTTTGGGTTTGATTTTTAGCAATCTCACTCTTCAGTTACAGGAGATAAAACTCTTCTTCAAAGCACATAGAGAAACTTTCAGATCATTTTTATGGTGTTTTATGGTGTTTGAGATTAGGAATTCAAATCCCTGAGCTCATGCTTTCTTTTCTCACTTTGTCCATCAACATTAGGAGCAATCAGCCTATCTCATTATATTCATTAGTTTGCCAAAAATATTTGAAACTACCATACACAAAGTCATCCACCTCCTTGCTTTTTATAAGTGGTCGATTAGGAGTATCCAATAGTGATATTTTGCATATTTCTATTGCCACATCACACCATAGATAATTAGTTATCTCTTTATTACTAGAAATAGAGTTATCAGCATCTTTAAACTTAATCAGAGTAGAGAGCCAATTTTAGAAATTCCAGAATGAATTCAGAAAACTTATCCTTAAATTCTGTTTTTCTATAATCATTCTTGGGACCACACTCTGCATTAGGCTTCTCCAAATTTAAAAACAAGACAAAACAAAAAAACAGTAGGATATATATGTGTGTGTATCTGATTGTATATTTATGATTATTTTTAATTTTATTATAATTTATTATAAGAGACTGGCTCATGTGATTATGGAGGCTAAGTCCCATGATCTGCAGCTGGTAAGCTAGAGACCCAAGAGAGCTGCTGGTATAGTTCCAGTCTCAGTCTGAAGGCCTGAAAGCCGGGAAAGCTGACAGTGTAAGAAGTTCTAGTCCAAGAACAGGACAAGACTGACGTAGTAGGTTATACAGTCAGACAGGCAAAATTTCTTTTTACCCACTATTTTTATTTATTTATTTTTCTATTCAGGCCTTCCATTTATCAGATGAGGGCTACCCACTTTAGTGAAGCCAATTTTCTTTACTAGGTCTACCAATTCAAATGTTAATTTCACCCAGAAATATCCTCAGAGACACACTCAGAATAATGTTTGACCAAATATTTGAGCAACTTATGTCCTAGTCAGGTTGACATGTAAAATCAACCATCACAACAGTAGAGCTAGAAAGGTGGAAAACTTAAAAAAAAGAAAAAATAAATTAACTTAAATGAAAGCTACAATAAGTAGATTTAAGTAAAGTTCTATAATGATAGATTAGAGAGAATCAAAGAGAGGCAATTTTCTAGATGTGATGTTAGATTTTGCTCAAATAAATAAAAGTATGATAAGTTTGGGAGGCATAGCAAAACTCAAAATGAATAAATGAAAATAAATAAATATGTAGATGTATCACACTAAATCTGTGAAGAGAAGTCTGTCGATCAATTAACAAATAAAATAAGAGAAAGACAGACAATATCTTATGAATTAAGCAACAGTTAGACTGACAACCAGCAGCACAATATAATCAATAACATTTAAGGATCAATATGTAAGCAAAGAAAATATTAAAAATTCATTCGAATGATAAGCTTGAAATTTGGAACCGTGTAGAGGGCTACAGAATAAACAGGGATAAAGGAATCTTGAACTGCTTATGTAATTTTTTATAATAAATGGTTGGTGAACAATTTTATTTTATTATTGTTTACATATCTTTATATCTAAATTATTTTATTTAAGAAAATAAACATTATAGAAAATTAAAGAAAATATTAAAATTTGAAGTATATGAGATAGTCTTTGAATTCTCCTTTGTGAAGGTTTGATTTGATCAGTGATGTTTGATTCTTCTATACCCCTATGAGAAAGCAGAGACTGTCGTTTTGTTCACTGTGTCCTTTACATTAGATAATGCAGCATTTGAAAAGATATACTGCTGTAGCAAAAGATAAATTTATTTCATAATAAGGTCAGTTAATTCTTATTAAAATATCCTATAACACATTTTGGATTCTTTTTTAGGATATAGAAATTAGTGCTTTCCTTACCATGTAGGACAAACTACATCTGATTTCACGGTCTCAAAATAGCTTCTAATGAATCTGTCATAATTTATAGAGAAATTGGAGCCCAAACATATATTTATGTGTTATAAACATAGGCAAAAAGGAAGCTGTGATATCCCTCAGATATGATTAAAGCTAAGAAATTAAAGTGGGTGAACAAATATTGCTGTTAAATATAAGTTTATGTAATATATATTCTGGCTGTGTCAGGTTTCCATGATCCAAACTGCAACACTGCACAATAATTTCATTTAATCTATTTTTATCTATTTATCTAATTTGAAATATGAACTTGATTGCTTCCAAGGCTAAGTACCTTGTATCATTCCATTTGTTATCAAGTTCTTGATGAATGAATGCGAGTTATAACTCAGCACGCTAGTTTCAGAGTGTGAAAAAGTATAACCATTTCAGATACACTCAGAATAAAGTAAAATGGATCAAGAAGTCTGGAGTAAGCCACACATGGAGTTGAAGCATGTCAAAGTAGGCTTAAAAGCAGAAGAAAAAAAAAAAAACCTCTTATATTATAAATATCCAAGTCCACTATGAAACATAAGAAGTACCTGAATGCTAAAGAGTCCACACACGGGGTATCAGAAGATCTTCAGGAAAAAAAAAGAAAAAAAAAAAAGATAGTTTATCAATATCTTAGTGCAGTATCAATCATAGACCTAAAGAGCAAAGGCAGATTCATTCATATGATAACATTCAGGGCAGCAGTTCTAGAAGCATTACTTCCTGTTCTGAAAATGATTCATAATTTTAGAATTATATACGTATAAAGTAGTAGCATTTTTTCTAATTAGTTTCTTTTAAGGCAGTAGATGAAAGGTCATTAAATTCTGATGATATTTTTGGTAAATATATGCTCAATTGTTTTAAAACTAATTATTTGTGATACGAAATTAGAAGTATCTTGTACCGAATAAATTTTTCACAGAGCAATACTATGAATCTATGACTGGAATATTAGGTGATACTTTATCAGATTTTTAATCTGTGCTTAAATTTATATTTCCCAGCAAAAAATTAATAATAGTCATTGTTTTTCAGATCTTTGTATGAGTCAGATGTGATATATTGACGAACACTCTTATTTAACCTACATAATAACCAGTGACATAGTTTTCTTTAACCACATGTATAGAAGAGACACCTGAGACTTAATGAGTCTATATAACTTTTCTGAGGTCATCAATAGTATTAGGATTGTACTTAGGTCTACCAACTTCAAATTCTTTGTATTAAGGTTCAACCACCTAAAAGAGGCAAGGAAAAATAAAATATTCTGCCTTTTTTCACAGTCAAAAGTGGCTTACTGCTGCAATTGTTCTAGTAGAAATAAGACTAATTAGACCTTATTGTAACACAGAAGAATCAGCAAACTTTTATTCTCTGTAACTATTATTCACTCAATAGATGAAAACACCTCTTAAATTCATTCATAAACGTAGCACTGGTATTTGACTACATTGATTTTGGGAGAAATGTATCAACTCTTCTGACTTTTCAAAGAACCAATAATTCTCTAGAGGTAAATCACATAATTTTTGGACTCTGAATTATAAAAATAATAAATAGAAATGTGCTTAATATTTCAAATAGGAAAGTATGATATTTGTTTAAAGATAACAGTAGGAACTTCATTTTATTAATATCATGGTCAGACAAGGTAAGAGTTAGAAATTTGCTTAATCAAAGTTTATGATATTGGTAAAACTGTTAAGCTATAAATGATAGCATAGCATTTTAGTGTAGAGATTGTTTAAATTTTATGAATGAAAGCCATTGAATTCAATATGTAATACCTAGTAATTCTAATTCAGTTTAGAGAAAGATGGATTTTTTTTATTCTAACTGAAAGAATGCATTATTTGCTTAATCTTTCAAGAGTACTTATTTATAATTTGAATAGTCTATGATTGAAAAAAGTTTAGTAAGGACTATAAGTTGACAGACAATGTGCTTTTTGTGTGTGATTTAATCAACACTATTTGAGTTCTGCAAACTATCACATTTACAACCTGCAAATAATCCATGCTTTTTGAGATTTTTTTACTCTGGGACTATAAATGTGGAACTCACCCAGCTTGTTATTAATGGTGGTTCATCTTCTCTGGAATTGTTTGACCATCTATTCCAGGTATTATGGACATATAACAAATGAACTTATATCTTAGTGGCCAAAAATAACAATTTGATTATGTTCACAGATTCTGTGGGTCAAAAATCAGATGGGACTCAGCAGCAATGGTTTCTTCCTTTTGCTACATGATGTTTAGACGTCAGTGTAGAAGACTTATTACTCTGGGTGACTCAATGGCTGGGACACAGTAGGGTCTGAAAGCTTCCTCACTCACATGACTGGTGGTTAATGCTGGTTGTTGTCTGTCAACCAGAATGTACACAAGCAGTCTTTTCACGTGGCCTGGGCTTCATCACAGAACGGTGTTCTCAGTGAGTCAGACTTCTTAAATGACAACTCAGGGCTCCAAAAGTGAGTGTCCCAGCAATTATGGCAAAGTATTTTTCAACACACACACACACACACACACACACACACACACCATGTACTTAATAATTTAAAACCTATGATTTCATAAGCTATTTGTTTTCCTCCTAGCAGCAGCCATAGAAGAGAAATAAACACTTCTGAGGAAAATTGTCTTTCTCATGTTCCAGCTATCCCAAGGCCACCCGCCCCCAACAATTGGCTGTACACCACTTATCATCCTGCTCTTGAAGAGCATAAAATATACCATAATGAGGTTACCAACACACTCCAGTAACATCATGACTATTTCACTATATCTTATAAGTAAAATTCAAACAAGCCACTTTTATCTCTGAGACTTGGGCAACAGAGAACAGAGATCCTCCATCAGCACAGGGCTATGCTGAATATGGTGTAGACCTGTGATGAGTCTGGAACTCTGAGTCCTTGAAATTAGTCAAAGGCTGCATCACAAAGTTAATTGGATAGGGTGGATGTGAGGCTGATTCATGTCTCATTTCTCCATGCAAGTTGCTTCCCTGATACTCCAAATTTCTGTGCATAAACAAATCTGAAATTAAGTATGTGATATAGAATAACAATAAGGATAATAGCTACCACTGTTCTGAGCATCTATATATCTACAATGTACTAGGGTTTTATAGTATAGTGATTAAAAGAGTATAATATGGAGACATACTCTCTGAGGGAAAAAAACAAAAACAAAAAAAATAGTTATGTGATCTAAGGCAAATTATTTAAGCTGTCAGGTCCTCAGTTTTCTCATCTTTTTTTTTTTTTTTTTGTCTTTTTGTCTTTTTCCGTGTCCGGCAACGGATCGCAACCCTCAGTGTTGCCCCCGTACCGGACCGGGGACCGGCAACGGGATCGCAACCCTCGGTGTTGCTCCCGCGCCTCGCTCAGCCAGTGAGCGGGAAC
>NW_007732941.1:0-1936 GCF_000696425.1 Galeopterus variegatus | reverse complement strand
ACTGTAGCAGTGCGCCACCGGGCCGGCCCAGTTTTCTCATCTTTAAAAGTGGAAAAGAAATAATAGTTTTTGTTTGTTTGTTTGTTTTTATCTCATGGCCTTATTAGAAGTATGAGATGAGATAGTACATATAAATTGCTTAGAACAGTGCCAGTGAGTGTTCAGGAAATGTTAGCTATTAAAATTTTATGAATGAGGGAAATAAGGAGCAGTGAGGTTAAGGCACACAGCTAAGAAACAGTGCAGTCAAAACTCAGATTTAAGTTTTTCTGGCACTAAAATCATGTCTTCTATTTTGTTCTTCCTCTACATTGTCAATGGTCTTACCATCTTGTAATTTTCAGAGTCCAGAGCCAGAATGCTAAGGATAAAATCTGAGTGCTACCTATTAGCAGTCAAACCTTGAGAAAATTAATGTCTTTCTACTTGAGATGACTCATCTCTAAAGTGTAGATAATAGCACCTAGACATGTGATAATCAAATTGAATAATGTCATTGAAGTGCTTCAGATATGTTTGGTGCATAGTAAATGCTATGTAACATAATTACCATTACAATTAGCATCATTTAGCATTTTTTTTCAGGTATTGTTCTAATCTCAGTAATGTGATATTTTCTTTAAGAGCAGAGACAATATCTCACCTAATTTATAATTTCCTCATCAAACCCACAAGAAGGTATTTGCTAAATATTTATCAAATAATTTTATTATGCTAGAAGATCATTTCTAGGAGTATTGATTTTTACTTCATGACAATAAAATGATTACAATATGGTTTTTAATGTCACTCAGTAGATCTATATTTCTAGTATTTTGGGCCTTTAAATAATTTCAGTTTCATGAATCCCAGCATAAAATGACCTACTGCTATCTATAACTCTTATTATCTTACACTAATTTTCATACTTTGGCCCCTAAAGAACCCATAATGTAATTTCCAAAAAGGAATTAATAGACTCTGCACGAAGTTCTTACTTTTAAATGTGGGAATTTCTTAGACACATTGAGAATATTGTTCAATGAAAATTCAGAGGAATATTAGGCAAGTTTGAACTATGTATTTTATTCCAACTCATACAAAAAAATCAGGAAAGAATCATTTTGCAAGGATGAAAGTATAGTCAGTTTTGCCACAAAAAAATAGCTTCTTTAGCAGCTCTCTTGGCAGTGAAGCTGGTGAGTAGCAAAAACTAAAGATAAGTCTGGTATCAGAAACTAGTTGGGATGTCAGTGCCAAGTATATAATCTCTGCTTCTGGGGAAAATTTTTACAGGTGTAATCAAAACTTCTTAAAAGTTTAACAGAGAGTTGACTTAGACTGAAGAATTTGGGCAAGTTCATATACCAAGACTCCAGAAGAAATACAGAGAAACACTAAAAGAAATGCCTTAAGCTGTAAAATTAGCTTCTGCCTAGGTGGTATTGTTCCATTTATTTCAGATGGAAAAGCATAATGAGCTCATTTCTTTTCAGGTTATTATGCATTTGCTAGGAGGATAAAAGAAAAGAATAGGAGCTTAGCGACTCTGTGGATCTAGTTAAAATCCATTTAGTGTTGGAAAACAAGCCTTCAGCATGGAATATAACTACCGCATCTAAGAAACACATGGTGCTCCAGTTTACTTGAGGGAAGAACAACAGATGCCCATGAAATGATGGCTTATCAACAAAATGGACAACTTAAGCTACAAGATCAGAGACCATGTCTGAATTTCCTTGTAATTTTCAAAAGCATTCAGGCGATGTTACATACTCAGACTATATCTATATAAAGACAAGGCATCTAAATGCATTGGAAAGATTAGTCAATCATTGGCAAAGGCATTCCCTAGAGTAAATTGAATAATGGGGACTATTGGAGTATCTTAGTTCTAGATTTAGAAACTTATTTACCTATTTTTTTTTTTTTAGGAGTTGAACGCAATTTTATATTT
>NW_007732940.1:121178-121588 GCF_000696425.1 Galeopterus variegatus | reverse complement strand
GTCTTTAATCCATTTTGAGTTGATTTTAGTGTATGGTGAGGGATGCATATCTAGTTTCATTCTTCTGCATATTGATATCCAGTTTTCCCGCACCACTTGTTGAAGAGGCAATCTTTTCCCCAATGTAGATTTTAGTTGCCTTTGTCCAATATCAGATGGCTGTAAGCCTGAGGGGTGATTTCTGGGTTCTCAATTCTACTGTACTTGTCTGAATGTCTATTTTTATACCAGTATCATGTTATTTTAGTTACAATAGCTTTGTAGTATAATTTGAAGTCAAGTAGTGTTATGCCTCCAGCTTTATGTTTTTTTTTTTTGTGACCGGTAAGGGGATCACAACCCTTGGTGAGGTGTCGCCCGCACCGCGCTCAGCCAGTGAGTGCACCGGCCATCCCTATATAGGATCTGAA
>NW_007732940.1:96897-118115 GCF_000696425.1 Galeopterus variegatus | reverse complement strand
ATGTTGAACCATCCTTGCATCCCTGGGATGAATCCCACTTGATCACAGGGTATAATTTTTTCAATATGTTGCTGTATTCTGATTGCTAATATTTTGTTGAGGATTTTTACATCTAGGTTCAAGGATATTGGCCTGTAATTTTCTATTTTTGTTGTGTCTTTATCTGGTTTTGGTATTAGAATTATGTTGGCTTCATAGAATGAGTTTGGGAGAGTAGTTTCTGTTTCGATTGTTTGGAATAGTTTGAGGAGAATGGGTATTAACTCCTCTTTAAAAGTTTGATAGAATTCAGCTGTAAAGCTATTCAGACCTGGACTTTTCTTTGCTGGAAGATTGCTAATTAACTCTTCAATCTCCTTGCTTGTTATTGGTCTGTTCAGGTTTTCTCTCTCTTCTTGGTTCAGTCTTGGTAGTTTGTATGTGTCTAGAAGCTTAACCATATCTTCCAGATTTTCATATTTGTTGTCAATTAAGATCAGAGCAGAACTAAATGAAATAGAGACCCAAGACAACAGAAAAGATCAACAAAACAAAAAGTTGGTTTTTCAAGAAGATAACTAAAATAGACAAACCATTAGCTAGGTTAACAACAAAAAAAGAACACACACACACACATTTTAAATGGCCACAGCTTGGGGGCCATTTGGCACAGAGGCCGAGTGCTCTACAGTGGGTCAGAGAAGTCCTGTGGGTGTCTCCGTGTGGTAACCATGCCAGTTATTTTCAGTTTTCCCCTTCACATTGACTCTTCATCCCCAAGTTTTTTTTTTTTCTCCTTTTTTTGTCTTTTTTCGTGTCCGGCAATGGATTGCAACCCTCAGTGTCGCGCCCGTACCGGACTGGGACCGGCAACGGGCTCGCAACCCTCGGTGTTGCTCCCACACCTCGCTCAGCCAGTGAGCGGGAACCAGTCTGTATGTGGGATCCGAACCCTCGGCGGGAGCGCTACCGCGCTCCCAAGCGGCGCACTGTAGCAGTGCACCACCGGGCCGGCCCTACCTTTTATTTTTGAAAGACATTTTTGCTGCATACAGATTTCCAGGTTTACAGATTCTTTTTTGATACTAGCCTATTACTTTTTATTAAATTTCTGGCTTTCATATTTTCTGTTGAAAGTCAACTTGGTCTTATCATTGTTAATTTAAATATAATGTGTCCTCTTCCTCTGGCTGCTTTTAAGATATTTCTCTTTGACTTTGGTCAAAGTGTGGTTTTCTCTCTATATATATCTTATCTGGGGCTTCCTATGATTTTTGAATCTTGGTTGATGCCTTTCATCTGTATGGAAAATTTTTAGTCATTTTTTTTGAAATATTGTTTTTTGTCCCATTTTCTCTTTCTTCTTGTATAATAACTCTCTTGCAAATGTATCTTAGATTTTTACTGTTCACTCCATGTTTCTTATTCTCCATTCTCTCTTTTTCATTTATTTTTCTTTTGTTCCTTAATTTGACATTTTTTTATTGAACTATATTCCTCTTTACTAATTTTGTTCTCTGCTGTGCCCAATCAGCTATTAAAGCCATCCAATGAGTTCTAAATTTAGGAAACTCTATTTCCCGATTCTAGACTCTCCTTTTAGAATTTTAAATATTCCAAATAACTATTTGAACAAAATAGAAAAAATACAGAGAATTTTCTGTATTTCATCTTTTTTTTTTTTAAGCTTTACTGCTATCTTCTTGAAAATGCTAATCACGATTATCTTAAAATCCCTGTCTGATAACTCCAGTGTAAAGGTCACCTTTGGTTCTGCATTTGTTATCTATCTTTTCTCTTCATTTTCATTCATTTGATCCTGTTTTTAGCATGCATTTAAATTTTTAATCAGATACTGGATATTGTGAATGAAGAGTTGTACAGGGTATCCAGCTAAAGATGTCTTCCTCCAAGAATAATTAATTTTTCTTGGCAGAATCTTGATTCCTCAGCTCTTTTGTCCAGAAGTCAATCTCTTTCTTTAAATTAGTTCTTTCTTTGAGTTTTTGTTTTCTGATCTCAGTACTCTATTTTTCATTTTTACAAAAGATTTTTGTTATCACTTCTTGATGCAGTAGAATGGATAGAACCAGACTCCAGCTCGCAAGGGCAACTCCATCGGCCCTTTGGTGTTTACCTAAGGAGGACGGATCTCCACAGGCCTGAGTCTACACACTAATACAAAAGCAAACGAGGGAGGGAGGGGACTCTGGGAGTGAGGCACCACTCCTCAGTCTTAAGAGAGGGAGAAGCCAAAAAAGACTGGTAAGGTGGGAATGGACGGGTGAATAGGTGGGAATGAATAGGTGGGAACAGAAGAGTGAATCTGATGGAAGCGGAGGAGAGAATAGGTGGGAATGGGGGTAAGCAGGTGGGAACGGCAGGTTGAATCCAGCCACTGCTCAGTGTGTTTGGAGAGTCCTCGCCCAGGTGTCGGCTCTTCTTCGTGGCAGCTCACTTCTGTAAGGAGCGGGAGGAGGCTGGTCCTGACCTACCAGCTGTCAGAGGAACCAGTGAGATCACACAGGTAGGCGGGTCTCATGTGCTGGGAGCTGCTACACAGAAGCTGGGCCACTCCCTGTGCTTCCTGCATGACGACGGAGGACATGCAGACAGGTCTGCACTGGTGTGGCACCAGCTCACGATAGTTCCGCATCAGTCATGATGCTGGGCTCCCGTGACAGTCTACTGTCGGTCTCCTTTCTCTTCCTATGAAGTGCTTTACACTGTGGACAACTTCAGATTAGTTCCAAGCTACTAAAGACAAGAGAAGCTAAAATACAATCTGCTGCAGGCACAGTTGGAGATTGAACTGCTGGTAGTGCTCTGGAAGAGCTGCTGTGTGGGTGGTGATCTGACATAAAACATCCAGCCTAAGAAACAGCTATTAAGCGACTACTAATATCCTGATCTGCAGGAGCTGGTCTGATGATCACAGGCTGTCAGGGTGTTCTTCTGTCGGACATGAACTGTCCCACAGAATGTCAGTACTAGACAAGGCCACTCAGAGACCATGATAGAGTGAAACAAAAACAAGGTCTCTGTACAACCCACAAAACACCAAACCCCCTTTCTCATTAACTGGGTTAAAGCTTCTTTGCCAACTACAGCTTTATCTGGTCTGCTAGATGTCTAGTCTGCCCCTCTACAGATGATATTATTACCATATCCAGTCACAGAATTGTACCCATTTTCTAGTGAGCCCCTGCTTCCTTAGACACTCCCCAAGTTTACCCAACCAAAGCTCAAGTCCTTTAGGTCCTTTTGAACATCCTTTTAATCAGAAATCCCACAGTCCCCCATAGGGTGTGTTCTTCACTGAAGATGAGTCATAAATTCAACGAGTTCAACCACAGGTGGTTCCTGGTGGTCTTTGCCTGGAGGACATTGGCACTGCTCTCTCCAAGTGTCATGGTCATGCTCTGTGGGTCTGGACCACAAAGATTAAGCTGAGGGGTAGTGATTCCAATGCTCCATCCAGCAACCATTGCCCAAGGAAGACAATGGTCATCCAGTCCTGGGGAGCCTTCAGCGTGCAGGGGTAAGGCCACAAATCCTGGCTCAGAAGAGGGCCCTTCTGTCCTGACAGTCGGCAGAGCCCCTGATGTGGCTGTCCATGTCTTCGTCCACCAGGCGGAGGTCGACGAGTGGGTGAAACATCACAGGCATCCAGGGCTGGATAACACCTAGACCTGCTCTGAGGGGACTCCGTGAGGGCGGAGAGCTGGCACTGTCACCTAAGTCCCTCCGCATGCGAGGTTTTGATCCTCTGCTTCTTCTCTTCTCCGGGAAGGGAAATGTCCCCGAACAGACTTCCAAGTCCTCCCACGGCTCACACAGTCATTGAAGCCCCAGGGCTAGGGCCTGAATGGTCACTTTGAGCTGTGTTCTAGTCCCTGAATTTCCTTCTTAGTCTTTTTGCTAAGGGGCTGTCCAGGCTTTATTTGCTCATCTTCAGTGAAATGTACCTCCTGACTCCTGAGGCTGTTTTGTCCACCTTTGCAAAATTCTGTCTTGAAGATCCTATATTGAGCCCTGATGTGTTTCTTGGTGGTTCACGCTACCCCTGCAGGAAGAAAATCAAGTCTCTCTTCAGCAACCATTGCCCAAGGAAGACAATGGTCATCCAGTCCTGGGGAGCCTTCAGCGTGCAGGGGTAAGGCCACAAATCCTGGCTCAGAAGAGGGCCCTTCTGTCCTGACAGTCGGCAGAGCCCCTGATGTGGCTGTCCATGTCTTCGTCCACCAGGCGGAGGTCGACGAGTGGGTGAAACATCACAGGCATCCAGGGCTGGATAACACCTAGACCTGCTCTGAGGGGACTCCGTGAGGGCGGAGAGCTGGCACTGTCACCTAAGTCCCTCCGCATGCGAGGTTTTGATCCTCTGCTTCTTCTCTTCTCCGGGAAGGGAAATGTCCCCGAACAGACTTCCAAGTCCTCCCACGGCTCACACAGTCATTGAAGCCCCAGGGCTAGGGCCTGAATGGTCACTTTGAGCTGTGTTCTAGTCCCTGAATNCTTCTGTCCTGACAGTCGGCAGAGCCCCTGATGTGGCTGTCCATGTCTTCGTCCACCAGGCAGAGGCCCAAGGTCTCAGGGCTGGATAACACCTAGACCTGCTCTGAGGGGACTCCGTGAGGGCAGAGAGCTGGCACTGTCACCTAAGTCCCTCCACATGCGAGGTTTTGATCCTCTGCTTCTTCTCTTCTCCGGGAAGGGAAATGTCCCCGAACAGACTTCCAAGTCCTCCCACGGCTCACACAGCCATTGAAGCCCCAGGGCTAGGGCCTGAATGGTCACTTTGAGCTGTGTTCTAGTCCCTGAATTTCCTTCTTAGTCTTTTTGCTAAGGGGCTGTCCAGGCTTTATTTGCTCATCTTCAGTGAAATGTACCTCCTGACTCCTGAGGCTGTTTTGTCCACCTTTGCAAAATTCTGTCTTGAAGATCCTATATTGAGCCCTGATGTGTTTCTTGGTGGTTCACGCTACCCCTGCAGGAAGAAAATCAAGTCTCTCTTCCACAGGACAGCCTCGAGTCTCTGCAGGTGGTCATCATGTCCTTCCTGCTCAGTAAATCCACACAGGTTCCTGTAGCCCTGTCCCAGAGGGAGCACGATGAGGCACCACCCTCTCCCCTGCTGAGTGCCAAAGGCACGTTGTGAACTTGCTCCTGGGTGGCTTTGTGATCCTAGTAACCAGCATTCAGTAGGTGCTCAATAAGCATTTTCTAATGCAGCGTCCATTTATTAATCTTTTCTATAAATATGTGTATTTTCTCATCCTCTTCACTGCCTGGTGATACCCGCTCTGGAGGTATGAAATTAAGAGGCCATTTGAGAGGTCCATGCTGGTCTATGAGCCCTGAACAGCAAATACATGCCTTGACTTCTGTGTACTTAGTGCCTGTTACGCTCGATTTATAGTCCTTGAATGAATGAATGGATGGATGGATGGATGAAGGAGGAGGATTTCTAGCTTTCCAGCCTGTTCAGGGACCAGAATGTTTGAAAAGAATGAGCAAGTTCACTACATCCCACCCCACCTTTCCCCCATGACACAAATGCTTCTTCACCAGGATAAAGGAGGAGGATTTCTAGTTTTCCAGCCTGTTCAGGGACCAGAATGTTTGAAAAGAATGGGCAAGTTCACTACATCCCACCCCACCTTTCCCCCATGACACAAATGCTTCTTCACCAGGATATGCATTAAAGCCATCACTAATTTTTTGATTCATCCTGTAGTATCATCTCAATGCCTACTTTATGCCAGGCACTGTGTTGGGCCTTGGACTAATAGAGCTCACAGTTAAGATTTCAACCCCTAATTAGCATTCAGGGGAGGGGGGCTTTAAGTTTAGGAAGGGTGTCACCAAAGGACAAAGGACAGTGGAGTGCAGGCTGAGGCAGAAGGCAGGTGGGGAAGGCTCCCACAAAGTGGTGCATGAGTGGCATCTCGGAGCACAAATGGTGAGGGCAGGTGGGTTTGGAATCAAGGAAGAGGCCCCATCATTTTCACCTGGCTGGTGAGAGCTTGGGTGGAGGAGGAACCCAGATGCCATCATAGAAAGGTGATGGAACTGTGAGCGATTTTGTTCTGTCAACAAACTCTCTTTATTTGTTGTGCCAAAAGTCCTTAGCCACCTGTCTGCAATGTTTAAGGATGCTGATAGGGTGAGAGCTTATTGCAGAAAATGTTTGCATATGCCCTTGGCATGAGTGAGCTGAGCTAAGTTATTCTACACTTCCTCTTTGGAGCTCTAATATTGTCCCTGAACCCAGAGGTGTTTGGAGAGGAAAAAAACTACCCACCACCCAATGGCACCAGCCTTCTGTGTGCCCTTCTCTTTCACAGTTTATGCTTGGGCTTCCTTAATCAGCTACAAAGGAAGGCTTAAAGACATGATGGAAATACCTATCCCTAAAGAACATCTTTAAGGGGAAAAGTTAGAAAGAAATAGAGCACAAGGGGAAAGGACATTTGCTTCCCTTCTGGTTGGATGAACTTAAATCACAGATAGTATATCACATTGAATGGAGGAGAGAACAAAATTGGAGATAAAGGAAATGGGGAGGAAAGCAGTAATGGGAGTGGATGAAAACTGCTGGCTGGCCAGCCTGTGGGAAGGAGAGCTGCATGCTTAACAGAAAAACATCTCTAGGATCTGCTGAAGAGACGTAGGAATCTCAGAATGACATTTACACTTTCAGTTATGTTGATGATTGCAACCACACAGGTCTTGTCTACTTCCAGAAAGGGTTTGTGTTACCTTATCATGAGATTTCATAAAATAGTGCAGTTAGAATGCCTTTTTAAAAAAAGAGATTAATAACCACTTAGGATCAGGAAAAGCTAATTGCCAACAAAAACCCAGAAAAAAAAATAGCACTCTGGGTTTTACCTTTGAGTTTCCTAGAAGCCAGAGAAAAAAGATGAAATATGGATTATCTAGCTCATAAAAAGAAGCAGGCAATTTTGATGGGAGGGCTTTTCTCTCCCCCCACACTGTGTTAGAGAGAATCTCTCCTATGCATGTGTGTGGTATGCATATATGATGTTTACAGGGAGTCTTAGAAATCATCCAGTCCTGCTCCCTCATTTCTCAGGTGTGTAGATGGAGATCCAGAGGGGAGGTGAAGTACCCAAAGATGCAGGTGTCAGAAGTGGGATTTCTCTTGTCCTGACACCAAGCACTCAGCCTGATCTGCTGGCCTGTTGTCTTCACCCACCATAATTGTGGTCAGATGAAAAAGCTCGTCTCATGCCTCATTCTAGTGTCAGAAGTGGGATTTCTCTTGTCCTGACACCAAGCACTCAGCCTGATCTGCTGACCTGTTGTCTTCACCCACCATAATTGTGGTCAGATGAAAAAGCTCGTCTCATGCCTCATTCTTTCACTGAAGCTGTTGTCCCCTTGGAGAGACTCAGACTTAGGGGTGGATGTGAGGCATGGCTCATTGGCAGGTCTCAGGCTCATTTTGGGGAATGATATCTGTATGCCTGTAGCAGCAGGATGATTTAGGTCCCTTGTAGGCTCCTGCCACTCCCCAAGCTCTGAGCTACCCAAGGATCTTCTGGGGAAGCCTGCACCAGGGCAGAAGCTTCTGCATGGGCCCATGCCTAGGATGGGGCTGATGTCAGCCATGGTGAGGGGAAAGGGCTTAGCAGCTGGCTGGGGTAAGGTGGGCTGGTCAGGACTGCTCCTTCCCAATCTCCTCCCAGAGCAGGACATCCGTGGAGTCACTGGGCTGCCTTCCTGGGGTGAGGATGTGGCCCTTTCTGCAGTGGCACTGAAGTACAGCGTGGAGCTCTCCTGTCCTTCTCCTCCTCTCAGCTGCCCACCCTCACCCCTCCCCTGTGCCCCAGGGGCAGACTCAGCATCTTCCTCTGGGCTACCCTTTCCCTGTGTGGCCAGTGGCTTCTGGGTAGGTGCTTTGTCCTGATAATCGCTGGCAAAAGAGACATAACTTGAGGTTTCCAATGTGTCAGCTTCTGCTTTAGGGACACCTTCAAACTCAGAGCCTTTCTCTGATGTGTGGGGGCCACAGGGCGAGAGCTGGGGCTCTTGTTGGGGAAAAAGGAGCTTCCCTGGCAGGCTGTGGTGTTGACTCAACCCCCACACAGGAGGACAAGGACAGCCAGGACTGTCTTCTCCAAAGACTGCATTGATCTTAGACATGTTTCCTGTTTTTAAGGCAAGTTTCATCAACAGCCAGTGGTGGTGACTGAGGAAAGAGTCTCCCCCAGCAATCTGGGTCCCCAGCCCAGCCTCTGTAGGGCCCTGCTCTGGGCTGGGGGGCTCCCCCAGACTTGTTATCTCATAACTTTCCCTTTGGCACGAGCCCGAGCATTCGGGCCTCTCCCCAGCTAGAGCCAGAGCCTGGGGAGAAGATTCTCTCTCTGTTTTGTCACCACCTGCAATGCCACAGGACTTCCTTATGAAGCTCTGCCAGATGTCTGTGGACTTTGGATGTAGCAGGCTGTAATAAATTACCAGCGAGACACTGCCTGAAAAAGAAAAAAGAACACAAGTTTACGTTCTTTGAGTCCTACATCCTCCCTGTGGTTTGCAAAGCTCCAGGTTCTGGTCCTTTTGAATGGAATAATGTCATTTGGGTTCCAAAATAGGACTATGCTTGGAGGCTCAGAACTGGATATTTTGGGAGAATTTAAATAGGCTCCAGCTTCCATAAGCTGCAAATGTTTCTAAACTTGAAAACGTAAAAACAAAGCTTAAATCCTACTGATTCTATGCTTTCTTCCTTGAGGGCAGCTCCAGTTGAGTATTGAAGATGTGTGTGTGTGTGAGTGTGTGTATGTGTGTGCCTTTGTGTGTATGCGTGCATGCATGAATGTGTGTATGTGTCCACATGCATATGTGTGAGATGTTTGGTAGAAATGTCAATTTTACTTTCAAACAACTGAATCAAATACTCAGAATTCAACCATCAACACACTGGTTGATGGATTCCAAAGCTGGGGGTGGGGGAGGGAGGTGAGAAATAACCTCAAAAACAAGTAAGACCTAAGCAGAGGTTAATCATATTCATCAAAATCCTCATATCAAGGAATTTCCATGAGCAACAACAACACTTCCTTTGTGCATAAACATCTTAATCACATTGTTCTCAGTTTAATGTATTTTGATTAGAAGTGTTGACTGCTGCAGTAATTTCTTTAGCAGAGCATTCCAGTAAGCCTCCCACGTTATTTCCAGTTTCCTGTTGCACTGGAGATAGTGCCTAGTTTCAGGGTGCTTGTTATAAACAGCACGGAACTTGGGGAAGAGTCTGAGGGGCTGGAGATCGCAGCATGATAGATCTAGAAGGACGCTCCCCTCCAACCCTCCAGTGCCTTTGGAGGTGGACTAGGAGGTCACAAGAGGCCCAGGTCGCTGCAGGGCTTGACCACGGGAAACGGAAGGGGAATTCCTACACATTCAGTGACACCTCTGCAGCAGGCACTGCTCAAACAATTTCTACATGCTATTTTGGATTCTCACAATCACCCGGGGAGGGACATATTGTCACTCTCCTTTTACAGTAAACTAAGACCAGGAAAGATGAGCCAAGCTGCCTGATCGCAAAAGTCCTAAGCACAGTTAATCAGTAAAAATACAGTATCCAAGAGGCCACATCCTTGGCTAAGTTTGTGGTTGTAATCCCAGGCTGGCATGCAGTCAGTATTCAATAAATGTTGGTGAAGGGAAAGAAGAAAAGGTGGAGGAGCCCAGATGTGAGCCAGAGCTGCCTTCTTTGAAGCCTGTGCTCATTGGACTATAATATGTGTACGGACTTCCAGCTGAGGAGTCCTAAAGGCCACTCTGGAGCCAGGGTGTAGCCAGCTGCACCCCTAGGAAGTAGGCACCTGCAGGCCTGGCTCTAGCTGAGCCCCTGTGGCCATCTGAGCACCAGTGCTGACCTGCGGCCAGTGGCTCTGTGTCACACCTTCTCGCTGTAGTGAAACTGGGTGGGAAATCTGCATGGCAGCTCCCAGGAGTGCGACACGTTTTAGGAGTGGTGTCAGACGTCTTTTCGAATCAGAGTGTTACAATAAGTCATGTGTTGACTTGGGGAGGGCATTTTTACTTCCAACTCCACAGTGTCCACAGGACTCAGCTATACTGTCCACGAATTGGCAAAGCCCCTTCATCCCAACTATCACATGGCCCCTTCCCCCCAGAAGGATCGCTGGAAACAGCAGGACACCCAGATCAACGTGTGCTGTGAGTGAGAGCAGCGCTCACCACGAATTGGCAAAGCCCCTTCATCCCAACTATCACATGGCCCCTTCCCCCCAAAAGGATCGCTGGAAACAGCAGGACACCCAGATCAACGTGTGCTGTGAGTGAGAGCAGCGCTCTCACTGGGCGGCTGGGCGTCCTCAGCTTTCTCTGGGCCATTTATATGTGCATGAGCAGCTGAGAAATCAATGTCTTGCTGTTCAAACTATTACTTTAAAAAGGACTCTCCAGAAGCCCTTCAGCAGGCAGACGGTTAAACAAACTGGTCCATCCATACCGTGGAATAAGACCCAGCCACACGCACAGAGGCACTGTTGGTGTACATGACAACCAGGTGACTCTCAGACTCGTGCTGAGCAAATAAAACCAGTCCCCAGAGCTACACACCATACCAGTCCATTTACATAACATTTTGAAGTTACACAATCACAGGAATAGAGGATGGACTGGTGGCTGCCAGGGGTTAAGGAGGTGGAGGGTGTGAGGAACTGGGCGCCTGAAGGGTCCTCACTGCAATGCAAACACTCTCCCTGGATCTTGCCGGTATCCTGTTGACACTCTGGTTGTGACACTGTACTATAATTTTGCATGATGTTACCACGGTGGGAAACTGGGAAATACAGGGAACTCTGTATTTTTTCTAAAACTACAATTATTTCAAAAGAAAAAATTTAATTTGAAAAAGAAGGGGTTGGCTCAGCCTCCTGAAGCTCTAAGAAGCTAGGACTCATGACATTTCCCAAAGAAGGGACAGAGCTTAACGCCCAGGGTGGTTTCTGGCTCTCAAATATCTGTCAGAAGGCCACAATTTATGAATCTTCTCCATCCGGTAAATAGTCACTTCATCTCTCTGAATGCTTACATCAAGGTCAAGGCTACACACAGAGGCCAGTCCAACCCCTGGTAGTAGCATTGAGCAAGGAAAGAACCTGGCATTTCATTTCTCTGGGTGAGGGCCCGGGCTGTCTGGATGGTCTCAGCCACTCCATGTGCCTCTTTCAGAGTGTGGGTGAGCAGAGGAAGAGTTTTGGGGTGAGGGTAGGAGCATAGGGGGAGAAGCCCAAACAATTGGGGGACCTCTGCACTGGATTGTGAGGCATTTAGGTGGCTCCGCTGGACTGTTCCACCACAGGGCATGAAGTCCTCCATGTAGGGGGAGAGCAGGTTGGCACCAGCACCTCTTATTTGTATATTTCTAGTGTAGGAGAGGAATCCCCTGATGAGGTCACACCGATCTGGGAAGTGAGATTAACACTGTGGGCACACCACAGACCTTGGAGTTGTTCATTCGTAAAACACGACTGGTTACCTGAAGCTGCCAGGCACTATACTGATGCCCGCCATGCTGGAGCTGGGCTTGAACCTAAGTTCTACCACTTACAAACTGTCTGATCTTTTATGGAGTTACTTAACCTCCTCTGTGCCTCATCTTCCTCAATTCCAGGTTGGGGACACTCCGGCACCTGTTTCCCCAGGTGCTTGTGCAGGTGTAGCAGGTGGTGCATGTCAGGAGGACAGGATGTGCTCCCTGCTCGGCGGCCCCCACACAATGCTGAGGCGGGAGAGGAGGGGGAGTCACGTCCCTCACCCTGTGGGGAGCTCTGGGAGCAAGCGCCACACACGAGGCATGGAAGTCGACAGCCAGCTCCACTCGAGTTCTGCGCACAGTCAAGCACGGCAGACAAGGCTGAGCTCAGTTTCTCACGCCCTTGTGGGGACAGCCTTGCCACCCTCAGTGTGATAAGCTCTGTCCTCATTCTCCAGCTAACTGCTTCTGAGCCCAGTTTCCTACTCTTTGAGTCCAATGTAAAAAACAAACAAACAAAAACCAAGTTGGGGAGGGTGCACGGAGAAGAAGGTGACATCAGGTCTTACCAATCAGAAATCCAGACAAGACCCCCACAATGGTCCAAAGGCTGGTCCACGATGCCCCCTGGAGGAAGTCAGTGGCCAAGAGCAAAAGGATGACATTCTCCAGCAGCGTTACCTGTGAGACCGAGGAGAGAGTCACCACAGTTACCTGTGAGACCGAGGAGAGAGTCACCACAGTTACCTGTGAGACCGAGGAGAGAGTCACCACAGTTACCTGTGAGACCGAGGAGAGAGTCACCACAGTTACCTGTGAGACCGAGGAGAGAGTCACCACAGTTACCTGTGAGACCGAGGAGAGAGTCACCACAGTTACCTGTGAGACCGAGGAGAGAGTCACCACAGTTACCTGTGAGACCGAGGAGAGAGTCACCACAGTTACCTGTGAGACCGAGGAGAGAGTCACCACACCTTGTCAGGTGCATGTCCTATGAGTCTGCAGCTGTCCCCCTGTGTCCTTGCTGCCCAGCAGGGCTCCCAGGCCTTGTCAGGTGCATGTCCTATGAGTCTGCAGCTGTCCCCCTGTGTCCTTGCTGCCCAGCAGGGCTCCCAGGATGATGGGGCTCTCCTAAAAGAAGGGTCATGGTTCCAGTGAGAGCTTCTCTGGCAAAGGCAGGTTCTCCCTGTTCTTGGTGCGGTTCATTAAATGTCTGCTGAACCACAGATGCACAGGAAATGTAAGGGCACCGCTCAAATGGCTACGCTGGCTCCCTTGGGCAAGTCAGGCTGGGCTGAGAGAAGACTCTTATTTTCTTTTTTATATATTTCTCCATTCTCATGCTAACTGCTGGCATGTGTGTTATAACATGATAACGAAAAGCACCTGCAAAGCTCATGGTGACACTGAATTCCTGTAAGCTAGAGTCACAAACTTTCATAACTTAAGATTGTTTTCCTTCAAATATTTCCCTCTTTAAAGGTAAACTTGTCTTGAGGCCACCAGGTGGTGGCAGGGAGGTGATCTCACAGCTGAAAATGGAGCCTTGCCCAGTGGCTGGTTCTACATGGCGGGCTTTTACAGAAGGCTCTGTTTACCTCCAGGCTGGCTTAATAATTTTGGTTTCTAATTTTTAAATACAAAAATATTTCTTTATAAAAAGAAGTAAACAAACCTGATATAATTTAAATATGACACATTAAATTTTAATGCATACGAGACATTAAAAAAGTAAATTATCATGCTGATATGCTAAAAGTCTTCAAAAGATTTGCCATGATAATTCATTGGCTTCATTTTAACCCTCCAAATTCAAACAAGGAGAGCATTAAAAACTGTATTAAGGGCTGCTGATTAATCCTGAGAATGCCCACTGCCCCCATTCCTTTGGGCTCAACAGGCAGTATTTCAGTACTAAATGGCACTGCCCAGCAGCCCAGAACGGAAAATCTGGAGTCCTTCTCTCCCCACCCCTTAATCAGCCACAATCCATCAGCTGTCTGGTCCTGTTGGTTTCGTGGTGCTGGCCCTTTTACCTCCTGTCTTCACTCTCTCTGCAATGTGTCCTCCACAGGGGGACCCACTTCACCCACAGGCTGGACCTTGTCATCTGTCCCTGACACACCTCTAAACAGTCTCATCTTCACTTTGGAGTCAAGTCCCTACTCTTCAGCAATGTAGGCAGTCTTGTTTACCATTTAGCTCCAATTTTCCTTCCCAGGGTCATCTTCCAACACACTGCCCCCAAAACGGCATTCCACTGACAAAGAGCCTCTCCTTGACCAAACTCTAGCTGGGATCCTCTGAGCTGCCCTCTCGATGAGGCCTCAACCATGCCCAGCGAGAACAGCAGACTCTCAGCCCAAATGACCCCATTCAACGCCCTGCACTAAGAGATGTGAACAGACACTAGCATAGTTTCTAATAGCTCAAGGCCACATCTCTATGGTGATGACCCAGACTCCTTATGTTTTGGACTAGGAAAGCTCAGTACTTCCAGCAGAATTTACCATTTGTTTTAGCCATAACCTGGTGATGGACAGACAGGGCTTCCCTCTTAGAGCAGTTACTCTAGAAAGCTTGCAATTGTAAATCATTTCTCTGCCCTTTGAGAAAAAAAATCTTCTACCACCCAGAACTGTCTTCTCAAAAACCCGAGTCATTTCTTTGAAACACAGACATTCAAGGAGGTCCCTCTCCCAGCCGGGCACCTTGCTTTAGCATAAGCGACCCCGGCCTCCTCTCATAAAGAAGTTCGTTTCTGCTCCCAACAAGCACCAGTTAACAAACCTGGATGGGACAGTCATGTTAACCACCCCCTTCCCACTATTTGTAATTTCCACTTCCCTGACTCTGCTCAAGCCCCCAAAGTTCCTCTTCCCTCTTTCTCCCTTTAAGATGCTCAGTCACCCCTGCACAAAAAGAAGTAGAGCTGTCTTGCTGGACCCTCTTCCCTGCTGCAACAGACTGAATGAAATCCGTCTGCATTGCCTTTAGCTGGTGTCCAGCTTTATCTCTGACACCACCCACACTTACTTTCCCGTGGATTCCCCAATACTCCACGGCCTTGGTACTGCTTCTGCAGCTTTGCCTGAAACGCCCTCGTGCCTCCCCACCGCCTCCTCAGGACCCGTGCTCAGCTCAGCGCTCAGCTCTCAGTGCTGATGTCAGCTCTATGCAGCCTTCCCTGGCTCTCCCAGGTGCCTCCCCACCGCCTCCTCAGGACCCGTGCTCAGCGCTCAGCTCTCAGTGCTGATGTCAGCTCTATGCAGCCTTCCCTGGCTCTCCCAGGCTCTGCCCCTCTCTCTGCCTATTGTGCTCCTGTGGGACTTTAATAACGTCACTTCTCTGATCCAGTGGCTGCACTGACTCGCTGGTGTCTTTGTGGCCACATAGACTTGACCTTCTCACACTCCAGTCTCTAATTCTGTTTCTTGCAAATGGAAGAAGCTGTACTTATGCTGAAATGAATAAACCCATGACCAGTGAAAGAGGTTAATCCAGGCTTTCTATTACATTTGAAAATCATCCCCAGGCCAGTTTCCACCTCTGAAAAAGGAGACGGTGAGTACAGGTGAGTAGTTGTCAAACAAGGCTGTTCATAGCATCACCTGAAGCTGTCTCCAGAACACAGCTCCTTGGGCCCCACTCAGACCTATAGAGTCAGAACCTCTGAGGAGGGGCCTGGGAATCTGCACTTTATAAAAAAAGCTCCCTGAGTGCATCTGACAATCAGCCAAGCTGAGGAGCAGCTGCACCAGAGGCCCCCAGACCTCTTACAGCTAAAATGCTCTGGAACCCCTGCCAGGCAGCCGGCTTGTTGGTTAAGGGCTTGGCCTACAGTGTCAGCCCAACTGGATTTGAGTCCCTCCCCACCTGCTTAGCGGCCTGGCCATCAGCGGGTCACTGGACCTTTGTATCTCACCAAGTTCTGTTAGAAATAAGCAAAGCAAGATGGTCACTGAGCTTAGAACAGTGTCAGGCACATACCAATCCTGCCCAAATGTTGGCTGTTACTAATCATTTGATTATTACTCCCGAGATCCGGAATGAGAACAGGGAAGCCCTAGGAGGACAGAAACAAGTCCTAGCACAGAACCTTGAGGAAAAAAACAAAAAGCAAAAAAACCTTCATACAAGTGTTGATTGAATCAATGAAAGAATGACTCCAGTTACTGCTTTGACCTGGGGACATGTTTTCCATTATTTAAGCAAAGCTACTCCAAGCCACCAGGCCCATCCTCCTTAGAATGTGGATGGCTTTTGTAATTACAACCATCACAAAACGAGCAGGGGCTGCATTAACTCTTTCTTTGCCAAAAGAATACAAGTTACCCAAAAGGAGTAACTTTCTGCTGGGGGAAGGGCTCAGGTCTCTCTAGCAGGTACCAAATGCCCATCAGCAGGTGGAGAGTCCATCAAAGGGCCCTGCACTGAGGGTGCCAGGGAGAGGCCTGCACCAGAACATGGAAGGTCTGACCCAGGCTGTGGCAACATCGCTGGTGGGCCGTGTGACCCGGGCACGCCCTTTACCTCTGTGGGCTAAGTCCTCTGGCTCTCTTTGGGATTCTCAGCACCCCGTGTCACAGGCTGGATGAGGTTGCAGAGTCTGTGAGTCACACGCTACAGGTGTGACACAGGTGCCACCTGCTGCCCACCCCGGACCATCTCACTTCTTCCTTCCAGTGCCTGAGCCTGGCCTCAGCCTTCTCCTTAGGCCCTTGGGGGCAGGTGGGTCACTTGCCTTGGGGGGACTTGACTAGTTGCTAAGTCAGATGAACGTGGGGGTGGGGGGGCAAGTGCGGAGGGGGCAGGAGCAGGAGCCAACACCGGCTCAAGCCCCCTGAGAGCCGAGTCTGCCAAGGCCCCAGACCTGACCCCCTGGGTCCCCGAGGCCACCAGGGCCTGTTGGCTGTGGCTCCTAGAGAGTCCGAGGCCAGATCTGTGGCCCCATGGGCAGCTGGGCGGGTCACCATGGTCTGTTTTCCTCATCTTCATCCCTGGCTCTATTTACATCTCACCTGTGGCTCTCACTTTCCTTTACTTCCTTCTGAATGTGGATGACCTTACTGAGGTTTGCTCTTGTCACGTCAGGCAAAGTCTGTCCTGAAGCAAGGAGGGGATGAGTGACTGAACAAGCACATAAACGGTTCTCACAATGCCGCCAAGCGCTGGCTGTTATCACTACTGTCCCTTATACACCAGAAATCAGAGCCCCGAGGGAGGTCCCAGCTGTTAAGTGACCGCTGTCAGGATTCCAAACGATGTCTGTGTCATCTGAGCTCTTAGCTCAGTTCCCATCACCTGTGAGAGGGACACATGGACAGTGCTGCCTAACGGAACTGAGGTGGGGTGGGTGGCAGGACCCAGTCAAGGCAGCCATGACGGGCAGGCAGCCGTCATTCCCGTCACTTACCGTCCACTGGGACTCCAAGCACTCCTGCTCATAGAGCACGGGGCCCCCTTTCCAGATGCTTCTGGGAGACCATTTTAAACCTCATGTTCTTACTTGCCAGCCATGGTGGGGGGGACTCAGGCTGGGTCAGGTCGTGCCCTGTGAGCAGGGGGGGATCAGGCCCTCCCGATGGCTGCCTGAGCCTTTGCCACACCCCCACGGCTGCAGCCCCCACCCCAAAAGGGGACCGGCAGTGCCTCTTTAAATAGGCTAGTGTCTAACAGGCTGTCCTGGGGGTCTCCTCCCTCTGTTTGCTGAGGTTGCACATCTTTGCCCTTCCCTTTCCCCCTCCCTCCCTCGCTCCTTACCCCCTCCCAGTCTCTCTTCATTTATTTTTTAGCTAATATAACTCTCAGAGTATCTCCATCTATCCTGTGCCAGGCACCAGGCTCTTTGCTTCATATCTATGACTTTATCAATCCCAGCAACGACTACTTCAGCAATGAAAGAAGCAGGGCAGAAAAATCCCAAACAACCTTCATGCAGCTCATAACTGAAAGATCTGAGCATCATGGCCTAACCTGTTGGGCACCAGAGCCTGAAACCCATGTGCCCCACCCCCCTGTGCTGCTGGGGATCCAGGCCTAGTGACAGTGATGGGGACGCCCGTGCCACAATTGTAGATCCCACTGACGGTGTGAGAGAGCTGGGAAGAATGAAGTGTTTGCTTCCCTTCCCTATGCAACAGCCTCGCAGCTCCGGGGAGGAGTGTGAGGCGACGAATCTCAGCCTCCTCCTGGTTTAGCTCCTGCTTATCAGGGCCCTGGCAGATGGGCTCACACACCCGTGAGTGATCTGCTTCTGCAAATGGATGGGAGGTTAATGTTCCATTTGATTGACGAGTGGGTCCTGTGGGCTGGAAGCTGTTCGTGCACTACTCGGGACCAGGCCCCCATCACACATGAGCAAATCCTGTCCTCACCCCACACGATGACATGCATGTTATTCTCCCTGGTTTTCAGATGTGGAAGCTGAGGCTTGGTGAGGCTCGGTAACTACTCACCATTGCACGTCTTGTTAGGTCTGTCTGGCTCCATGGCCTGCAGGGTTGCTAAGCTATGCAGGTCCTTCTGGTTTTCAGATGTGGAAGCTGAGGCTTGGTGAGGCTCGGTAACTACTCACCATCGCACGTCTTGTTAGGTCTGTCTGGCTCCATGGCCTGCAGGGTTGCTAAGCTATGCAGGTCCTAAAAGCAGCAAGAGGCCATGATGCCCACCCTCTCCTGGACAGGACCTGTATCCTGCCTCTTACATGTGCTATCTCTATCCTGAAATGCTGTTCCTTACCCCGAAAGTCTCCTCCTCTTTTCATATTAATAACAGACATTATTTATAGGTTATTTTGTGCCAAGTTATTCATGTACATGATTTAATTTGACCTTCATAGGGACCCTGAAAAGAAGGTGGACCTCACTCAATCTTCACAGTAATGCTGAGAAGTGGGTGATGTATTCCTAACATGCCAATGGAAAAATAGGTTCAGAGAATTTAAACTCTTGGCCAAAGTCAGTCGGTAACAGGAATCGGCAGAGCTAGGGTCCTGGTGCAAGCGGTTCTCACTCTGAGACCCGTGCCCTGAACCACCGGCCGCAGCTTCCCTATTTTCCCACTGCAACCCAGCTCAACTCCCACCTGCCAGCCAGAGCGTCTCTGGACACCTGACAGGAAGAGGTGCTGCAGGTTCTCCTGCGACCCCAGACATTTTGTTCTCTCCTAGCATTACCCACACTGTGCATTAATTTTTGGTTATTTAGGTACATACTTATATACCAAATATTATGAATTTTTAAAAAATGGGTAGAAATCTCCTCTACTGGACTAGAGGCAACCTGAAGACAGGCATTGGGCCTCCTTGGTGTTCCTCACATTATCTAGGACCATGCCTGGAACTCAGTAATGAACACTTAATAAACACTGAGTTGATTCACAAGGATATTGTGCTAAGATATAATACAGCTGAACTGTAATGATATTTAGCAGACAGGCTGATGCAGGGAAGAAATCACCTAATATGCCCCAGTCATTGCCACAGTGACGATGTGACAACTGGATATCAGGTTATTATCTTCAAAGCCTGTCATCTCATTTTAAGACTATAATTCCATGTAGAATTTTTCCTGAAACTAAGCTACTCCTTCCTTAATATGTGTGCATGCACAAGTGCACACGTGTGCACACACATGCACACACACGTTATATACCGTAAAAGGATTAAAGAAAACTTCCACAAGCACTTGCCATGTAGAACGTGACCATCCTGCTTCTGGAGGGGCTGTCCCAGAAGTTGAGGTAGCAGAGGATGTACACGGCCCCCACGAGCAGGTTGAATAGCCTCCAGTGGCAGGTACTGTCAATGATGTCACTCTGCTGGGCTACGAGCCAGAATGTCATCACCAGCCAGTGGGCACCTGGAGAGAGGCCAGGTGCAAGGTTAGAGGAGGGACAGGGTCAGGACATGGGACCCAGAAGAGATCTGAGGGGCACAGAAAACCAGTGCATTTTATCTTTGCATGTATTATTTCATTTGATCCTCATAAAGGGTAATTTGGAGATGAAGAAACGAAGATTAGCTTCAATAACACTTATGAAATATTATGTACTTAGGCTATGTCAGTTCCAGAAAGTGTTTAAGGAGGCAGTTATAAAACTGATTGTCCACTATTTTTAAATTGTTACTACAAGAGCCAAAAACCTCCACACCCAAAGGAAAGAACTCTATGTGGTCCAGCTATAATTGTTATTCTCACATTTTAAGATGAATAATATCATTCTCAGTTCAAGCTGAATTTAAAAAATAAATAAATAAAAATAGCTATTCTCTTTAGGAGCACAGTTCCCACCCCCCCAAAAAAATTCTCTTTTCTGCCAATAACTATAATAAATGTTTGCTCTAGGCCCAAGGGCCAAATATTTCTCAATATCTTCAGTTCTCTTAAAACAAGAGGTCTCTGTTCCTGCTTGCAGAGCATGTTCACTGAGGACCAGAGAAGGTCACTGCCCTTGGCAGGGACAAATGGGGCCTATTCAGGGAGTCTGCACGGTCAGACAGGCTCCCTTGTATCACCATTCATATCTGTGAGACAGATGGACGGGGCAAGGTTTGGGTTCCGTGGAGCTGTCCTATTTTTCTTACTTGAAACAGAGACAATGTCCCAGATTCAGCACATCAAGGACATGCGGCACGTTGGAGGCTGTGAGCAGAATCATGGCACGTACTGCATATTTTTGTACTGAGTTAGGGCAGGTGGGACCCAGTACCTCCCTTCTGTTGAGTGACAGCTTTTCTACAGAAAAGATTTCAACCTATGGCACAGAACAGTGTTTTGAGGAGTCCTGTGCTCCAGAGACAGCTGGAACCTTTGAGGCTGGGTCGTGTGAGCTGTGGTAGCACCTGCAAGGAGAGCCAGCGTGCACTCCTTCCCACTCTGGACACTCACTCACAGGTGCTCGTCTATTCCTCCACGCCCTTGAATCCGGGCTGGCGTGACTGCTTTGACCAGTAGCTGAGCCAGTTCCGGGCCTATCTTTTCAGAGGACGGGCAGCTTCCATTTCTTTTCTTGTGGAATTCTCGATGGTGAAGTATGGCTACTTTGCCAGTCAAGCCTCCCTGTGCGTCTGAACACCTGCTATCCTACTGCAGCTAAATGAGGCCCCCCTCACCAAGCAAGAACCACCCGGCAGAACCTAGTCAGTCCCCAGAACTGGGAGTGATGATCATAAGTGGTTATTTTTAAGGCATTCAGCTCTGGGGTGGTTTGTTATGCAGCAATGGAAGACCAGGTCATGAGCTCAGCTTACCTCCAACAACCAACACCCAAACGTGGTAAGCTTTGCAAAACAGGACCAGACTCAGGATGCGGGTTCCCAACATGCCCATCCTCCAGAGCTGCTGGCAGAGGAGGGCAGCCCAGGGCACAGCAAGGTGGCCCAGCTTCATGAAGCCCAGGAAATGGGCATAGGACACCAGGGCCCAGGACAACGAGGACCAGGAGAGCAGGGCGCTCACCCCTGGAAGGGAAGCAAGAAGACACTGTGCTCTGAAGGTTTCAGAGCAACAGCTCTATGTGAAGATTCACTCATAGCATTTATTTTATGGACATTTGACCTCTTATTAAAACCTAGCTCCATGGAGGGTAACCAGGCACTTTGACCAGTGGGCAACATAACTCTATGTATAACACACATGTACAAAACAGGAAGAAATGAGAGTACGCAGAAAATACACTGGATGGTCTTCCC
>NW_007732940.1:95175-96770 GCF_000696425.1 Galeopterus variegatus | reverse complement strand
CCCAGCAAACAGCCTGGGCTCTTCCTTTCTGTGCCTTTTAAGAAAAAGTGTCCCAGCCCCTGATCCTCTAGGCCCTCTGGTCTAAGCTCTGTTTATAACAAAGCAGATCCTTAGGGCTCTGAACATGGTCACATTCCAAATGTTCTTTCTGTTCCATTCATGTGAAGTAGGTTTAATAAAAGAACTAAAACCGGAATATTGAACGGTGTCAGGCCCTTTGATAGAAATAAGTGGAAGGACAGTGCAGTCAGATATTTTAAGCATTTAATTTATGCATATACAAATTTGGACAAAGAGGGAAGAGGAGAGAAGAGGAGAGAAGGGGAAAAGAGGGGAGAGGAGGGGAGGGGACGGAGGGGGGTGGGGACAGAAGTGAGAAGCAGCCAAGAAAGAGGGAGAGGATGGGACGTGCATGCCTGGAGTGAGTGAGAGCTGGAAACACACACTTGCTGTAACCTGAGCTGTTCTTGGTGTCCACATGGGGAGCAAAAGCCTACGGCTTCATTAAGAGTTACTCTAGTGACCAAAGAAGAAGAAATGCATTGATCTTACTGAGCGGCAGCCTTCCCATGGCATTTTCAGGGTAATTCTGACTGTGCACAATTTCTATCTTATGGACTTACTTTAGAACCTAACTCCCAAGAAAGATGCCAACTCTTTGTGAACTAATCGACCCATGCAAAAGCCAATTTTAACCATCATTTTGGGATACCGAGCTGTGGGTACCCTGATTCTCCCAGGCAGGGGAAATCTTAGATGGGAGGATTTTGTTAAACAAGGCACTCATTCCTGTTTCCCTTAGAAAGTCTGTGCTCCGTGGCGAAAGTCACTTACCTGGCACAATGTCTGTGAGGTCTGAGGCTAGAAAAATATATGTCTGCAGCAGCACATGGGGCCCGGTCTGCAGCAGGGCCTCCAGGAGGCGGAGGGCTGACAGGTCAGCCTCCTGTAACTGCAGCTGGCCCTGGTGGGGAGCCTCCCGTTCCCTGGACAGAGCAGTCGATGCAGCGTCCCAGTGCCTAAGGAAGAGAGAGGCACCATGACATGGAGCCAGAACATGATATGCTTAAACAGGATACCTCCTTTCATTTAGAGATGTATAGCATTCTAAAGAGTATACTACATACTTACTAGAGTTACCCAGAGTCAGCAATAAGGCTGTGGCCAAGCTCTGACTCCACGCTGAGGATGTCAGTGCTAACTTTAGTGCCCTGAACCTCCTTGTGCTCAGCAAGGCCCAGCCATGGGCCACTTCTCCCATGTCTGTAAGGGCTGGGGGTAGGCCAGGAGCTGGGACCCAGCAGGGGGATCTCTGAGTTGGAGGTGCTGTAGGGCGGGGAACACAGACTAACAGACCTGTGAAGTTCGACAGTCCCCAACCTGCACCCCCAGCCTAGAACCTCTTGAGATGGGAATTAACTCATTCAACATATGTTTGTTGCAAGGTACTCTTTGTAGTCATCTCTTTAGTGGATAAAGAGATGAGAAAACCCTCATCCTCATCTTCACAGAATGTGGAACTTTGGGTGCCCCCAAAACTGGGACACATGTACATGTATATGTGTTTATATGTATATGTGCATGCATGTGCACGT